>NC_137119.1:10886821-11136821 GCF_949357685.1 Gobio gobio
TGTTTTATGGACTGGTTGCTTACAATGAACTCTGACTCTGTATTATGGTGAAAAGAATGGCATATTAACAGATGTCATAACTTGGGGGAATAGTTGATTGCCAATGAAGTAAAGATGAAAATACTGGAAAAAAAGTACTGAGAAAATACTGAGAAAACGCCTATTTTTTTTGCATTAAATTGATGCAAAATCATGTAGAAATGTGTTTTAAAAGTTATTTTTTTCAGTGGATGTTGTCAGCACGTGTTCTGTGTATCTGGAATACATTTATTAACAGCCTACCCAACCCACTGAGGATTTGAGGAAAAAAATAATTTTTCACATTTTTCTGATAAAAAATAAAGGGTGCATACACTAAAATAGCCACACAAAAAATTTGCGATATTTCCGGCAGAGCAGAGTCAGACCCTCCAGTTATTGGCTCTTAGGGTCAAGACACAACTCGTCAACCTTGAAGCAGATGGGCTATAGTAGCAGAAGACCGCACTGGGTGCCACTCCTGTCAGCTAAGAACAGGAAACTGATCACAATTCACACAGGCTCACCAAAATTGGACAATAGAGGATTGGAAAAACATTGCCTGCTCTGATGAGTCTAGATTTCTGCTGGGTCATTCAGATGGTAGGGTCAGAGTTTGGCGTAAATATCATGAAAGTCATCGTGGCGACAAAGCCCCGCATGGAAGAGGAAAGCCGTTGTGGTTTCAACTGTGTTTCAGTCTCAGTTTCAGTCAGTCTCATGTCAATCTTGAGTACCTATAGAGTAGCATTGCATCCTGCATATCTCCGAAAAGTCTTTATTTTTATTATAATTATAAAAGGAAGATGCGCTGTTCCGAGTCTTTCCGAAAAAAGCCGTGCGGCTGGGGGCGTGTCGTGTGGGCGGAGCTAAAGAATGTTGAGCGCGCGCCGCTGTTACTGTGTTGAGTGCGTCTGAAAGCTGCGTCATCCCTAAAAGCGGGAAAAAACTTTATTCAACATAAAAAATGGCTTTTAATCAGATACAGCCATACATCTATGATCCGGAATCAGACCCAGAGGCTGAAGTTGAACAGGAGCAGCAGCAAAAACGACTAGAGCAGGACATCTCTATGTGGTAACTGTTATAAGTTACACTAACTATATAATATGCTTAGCGGCTTGTGTTATTTACACATTTATACTTTAATTATATCGTGTGTGTGTGTGTTTACGCGTGGTTTGTGTAGACATGATTTGTAGTAAGCGGACTGGTTTTGCACGTCAGGCTAGTGTTTACATAGAAAGACATGGAATAGTAGCGCATTTGAATGAAGAACCGCGCTTATTGATCCATTGATCAATACGTGGTCATGTTTGGGCTACTTGATGGGCATAAGCAAAAACAGACATTTGAAGCAGTCTTACTCACTGCCTGCGGTTCCAACGTTGGGACCTTTATCGTTGGGACCGCTCCATCCTTCAGTATTAGGCGATTTGAAAATCCGGCGTCGAACTGGGCCTTGTTTATAAAACAATCGGCACCGAAATGCAGGGAACAGACATAAATATTTGCGCAACTCAGTTGCTGATCCGGAAAAGCAAATTCCATCCACTTTTGCCTTAACGCGGGGTTATTTGGCTACGAGCCAGCGCTTTGATGGGCGTAGCCTATTGCTTTCACGCGCTCTCTCTCTCGCGCGCGCTCTTCCGTTGACGTCAAGCGGACCCATGATCGAAAAAAACTTTCCGAAACTTATGACTAACAGGAAGTACTAATTTTGGCAAAGAAATACTCCCATCAAACGTCCACCTTAGCTTTTGAAACTGTGTCCATGTTTAGCATGGGAATCCAAGTCTTTAACAGTGCAAAAAGATCAGTATGCATGAAACAGCATTTCACCCCCCCTTTAAACATGACAATGTGTTGTCTGTACTCAAATGGCCTCCACATGCACCAGATCTTAATCGAGTTGAGCACCTTTGGGATGTGGTGGAATGGGAGATCATGGATCCTGGATGTGCAGTCAACAGATCTGCAGCAAGTGCATGATACTGTCATGTCAATAAGGACCAAAATATCTGAGGAAAGTTTCCAGGCAGCACATTGTTGAATCTATGCCGTGAGAAATTAAGGCAACAGGGGGTCTATATATATATATATTCATATCATTAGCTCTATAATTTAAAGTTCTTTGGGAGTTCCACAGCTGTGTGTGTAAATCAAGGGCTCCTGTATCTAATATTACACCAGTGTTGAACCAGTGTCTAGAGATGACTAAGTAATAAGCAGATGAATTTAAATCTCAGAGGGTTTTAAAGAGCACAGTGCACAAGCCCCCTTCTTCCTGATGTTGAATAGGAGCTGGAGCTGCTCTGACTCCACATCTTTGAGAAATGAATAGGATCCTCTGTGTTTCTGCATTGCAGACACTGCTGCCCTTTCATCTCCAACAGGAGGTCTGCCGCATCTGCTCGGAGTCTCTCGTGTGCCAGAGAGAGTACTGTTCCCTCTCACAGCGCTGCAGGGCCGAGAGAGAGACTACAGATCAAACAGATGGCAATAAACATTTTAATTGGTGAGATCAAACAGATGGCAATAAACATTTTAATTGGTGCTGTATGGTGTGTTACTGGTAGCCTTGTTTGCCACGAAGCCTAATTGAGGAATCCGTAAAGTTGAGTCTTTATAGGGAGCTGAAACCTCAGCTCTACTGTGTGCAAGTGATGCAGAGCCGTTCACATAAACACCCAGAGATCATTGTGTCAGCGCTTTACGCCAGTGATTTTGGCCGTTGGATGAACTGTAGATAGTCAAAATGAGTTGAAAACATGATATGCATCTTTTTAAGCCATTCATCAAACATAAAATATAGTGACATTCTTCCATTTATGAGGGAATTTTCCCATATTCTCCTCAGAGCTATACATGATCACATTAACCATTTTCCCATGTCTGTGTTTTGTAGAGTAGATTAGGACAGCTTTTCTCAGAATGAGGTCTGTCAGTAGGTCCATGAAAAATTCCTGAATTGTGAACTTAAACTTAGGGACCTAAAGTGCTGGGTAAAAAATATAGATTTCTCAAAAACAAAAATTTAATCAATTCTCATTTTTACAAACTGAATTTTTATGATATTGATTCTTAAATCCCATGAATCGATAAGTCATCCTGTTTTTAGTTGATGAATGAACGGGAAATTGTAGAATTAGAATTAGTATTAGAATTAGTGCATCCTAAATCGCATTTGGCATTTACATTAGTACAACTAGCAAGCCTTTTTTCTAAGTATGTATTTGTGAGATGATGCATCTCTAAGATGCTTCTGAACATTGAAAATTAGCATGAAACGGCTACAGCGGCTGAAGCTTTCACACCATTTAAAAAAAAAAATGTATTACCTAAAGTAATGATTTTTATCGCTCTGTAGTATGTCTGGCATACTTTTAATGCGTAGTACAAATAGGCAAAATGAGACAGCATGTAATTTTTGTGCCCTATTAGTTTGAAAAACAGAGTCTGCCTGGTGTTTTATACACCATTTTTCTCTTTTAATAGTGTCTCTTTAAGGTCAAAAATGTTTCACTTCTCCTTTAAAACACCCGGAGGATTCAAGATTCAAGATTCAAGATTCAAGAGTTTTATTTGTCACATACACAGTTATATACACAATATACAACTGGCAGTGAAATGTAAACAGGTCCGCTCCATGGACAGTGCAAATAACAGTTACAAGAAATTAAATAGAAATAGAATAAAATTAGAATAAAAAGTATTAACATAAGTAGAATTATAAATAAATCAAGTAAAAGATAAAAATAGGAAATAAGATAAAAATAAAAATATAAAAAAATATGTGGATATGATAAGTGAGATAAACTGTAGACTTAAAAATAAGTAGTTAACATAAAATATATAATATGTATATATAAAGAAGTATAATGTGCAAGGTTTATTACAGGTTGTTACGCAGTAACAATAGGGACGTAAAGTGCAGTGCAATTGCAGTATGTGGATGTTAATGTTGAAAGACCGTATGTTTATGCGTGTGCGGGGGTGAAGTGAGTCACGTGACTGAGTTCAGGAGTCTGATGGCCTGGGGGAAGAAACTCCTCCTGAGTCTTTCAGTCTTTGCCATCAGGCTACGGAAGCGCTTACCAGATGGCAGCAGGGTGAAGTGAGAGTTTGCAGGGTGATTAATGTCTCTGATGATTTTAGTAGCTCTACCTCTGCAGCGTTTGGTGTAGATGTCCTGCAGAGACGGGAGAGCTGAGCCTGAGATGCGCTCGGATAAGCGCACCACTCTTTGCAGGGCTTTTCAGTCGTGACTGGTGCTGTTCCCGTACCACGCTGTGATGCACTGAGTCAGGACACTTTCTATCGCCCCTCGATAGAAAGTTTTCAGGATGGCTGGTGAAACCCTGAATTTCCTCAGCTGGCGCAGGTGGTACAGTCTTTGCCTGGCTTTTTTCACCTGTGTCTGGATGTGTGTAGTCCAGGTCAGATCCTCGGAGATGTTCACACCCAGGTATTTGAAGCTGCTCACTCTCTCTACCGGTGTCCCGCTGATCATGAGAGGGGAGTATGACCGATGCTGTCTCTTCCTGAAGTCCACAATCAGTTCTTTGGTCTTGTTAACATTCAGAGAGAGACAGTTGTCCTGGCACCATGATGTCAGTTGCACCACTTCGTCCAAGTATGCCGTCTCATTGTTGTTGGAGATGAGACCCAGGACAACAGTATCATCAGCAAACTTGATGATGGAGGTGGAGCTGTGTGTGGACAAACAGTCATGGGTGTAGAGAGAGTAGAGCAGGGGACTCAGCACACAGCCCTGTGGAGCTCCAACACTCAGGGTGATGGAGGTGGAGGTGAACTGGCCTACTCTCACCGCCTGGGGTCTGCCAGTGAGGAAATCTTCAATCCAGAGGCAGAGAGAAGAATTCAGGCCTAGATCCAGGAGTTTGTGTGTTAGCTTAATGGGAACTATGGTGTTAAAGGCTGAGCTATAGTCAATAAATAGCAGCCTGACATAGTTCCCACTTTTGCTGTCGATGTGAGTGAGGCAGGAGTGAAGGACGTGAGAAATGGCATCTTCAGTCGATCTATTGGGACAATAGGCAAACTGAAGAGGGTCCAAAGTGTCAGGAATGGAGGAGCAAATGTTGTTTTTAATGAGTCTCTCAAAGACCTTCATGACTAAAGATGTGAGAGCCACTGGACGATAGTCATTTAGGCAAGAGGGTTTACTGATCTTAGGTACAGGGATGATGGAGGATCGTTTGAAGGAGGTGGGGACAACAGATGTAGCAAGGGACTCGTTGAATATGGATGTAAAGAGCCCTGCGAGCTGATCAGCACAGGACCGCAGAACACGACCTGAAATACCATCCGGCCCAGCAGCTTTCCTGACATCCACACGTTTGAGTGCCCTCCGAACCTCGTCCTCCGAGACAGAGATCACGTGACCGTTGCTGCTCTGAGGGACTCTCTCTGACGCGTCACTCGCCGGAGTCGCGCTGCCGCGATTACCATCAAAGCGAGCGTAGAAAGAGTTTAACTCGTTCACCAGTAACGGATCAGCTCTCACCTCTGCAGAGGATTTAGTTCCAAAAGCACAGATGGTTCTCAGTCCCTGCCACATCCGCCGGGAGTCGTTGAGTTGGAAATGAGATTCCACTCGGTCTTTATAGCGGAGTTTTGCGGCTTTAACGGCGCGCCGGAGGGCGTAACATGAAGCTTTGTACTCCCTCATATCCCCCGTTAGGAGACCGGCATTGTAAGCGGTGGTGCGCGAGTTTACTGCAGTGCGAATTGAACTGTCCACCCACGGTTTCTGATTAGGGAAGGACGTTATAGTTATTGTTTGTGTGGCTTGCTCTGTCAGTGTGTTAATAAAGCAGAGCGCCACTTCTGTGAACTCGCTGACGTCCTCAGAACTCGCGCGGAACATGTCCCAGTCGACGTCATCAAGAGCTGCCTGTAGCGTGATCTCTGAATGGGATGACCAGCGTTTGACTTCCCTCCTCACCGGGGGCTCTTGAACGAGCCTTTGTTTATATTCCGGTGTGAGGAAAATGGCGGCATGGTCCGATTTGCCAAAAGCTGGCTGTGAACGAGCTTTGTAGGCGTTCTTAAACGGAGAGTAGCAATGATCCAATGTGTTTGCTCCTCGTGAGGATGTCTCGCCCAACAGGCTACAGACACTGCAGTGAATCACACCGCCGAAGAAACCCTCCCATGTCCGGCATTTAGAGCTGCACACTGCTCCCAGATCACCACACTTACTTCACATTAACAGCATGTCACGCTTATGGTCTTGTACCCTGCGTGTGTGCACGGTCCGACTGTCTGGCATGTCAGATCTTAAAACCCCATAGTCTCCAAAACCCTGTGTAGAAGAATAGCATTCACCATAGTTTGTATTATTATTATTATTATTATATAGAAATGTGCATTCTTAACTGAAAAGTTAATGGTCTGTAGGATATTTTTCTCTTATGCTGCCATGCATTTATTTGATAAAAAAATACTGTTAAAAACAGTAATATTGTGAATAATGAATGCAATTTAAAATAACAAAATAATAAATAAAAAATATATTTCTAATACATTTTTATTTATTATGCAATAAATTCCATTGAAAATATTTTCAAATGTAATTTATTCCTGTGATGCAAAGCTGAATTTTCAGCATCATTTCTCCAGTTTTCAGTGTCATAGACTGGGTTTCTGGATCTTTCATCTTGTTTTTGTCTTGTGTCTTTATTAGACAGTGGACATCCATAAGGAGAAGGTCGCCCGGCGAGAGATTGGCATCCTGACAACAAATAAGAACACATCAAGGACTCATAAGATCATCGCTCCAGCCAACATAGAGCGGCCGGTGAGGTACATCAGGAAGCCCATTGACTACACAGTACTGGATGATGTGGGCCATGGAGTGAAGGTAAATAACTCCAACTCGCATGATTCTTTCTTTTTTATGAAAAATACTAAATCTTATTAAGTAAGTTTCATTTCAGCAATTGTTATGGGTGTGTTTTTGTTATCTTTAAATTAAATAGTGTGATGTTTAGGGATGTCACTAACGATTATTTTGGTAATTGAGTAATCGGTTGATTATTTTGAAGATTATTTGAGTAATCAGTTGTTTTTTGTGGTAAAAAAAAAAAATAGACCTAAGTAAACAATAGCTTTTAAAATGACTTAAAATAATCACAATGAGCCAAGCATGAGATGCAGTTCAGTGGAACGAATAAAAGCACAAGCTCTAGAGATGCGTTTAAAACAGGGTTGGGTATCGTTTGGGTTTATGATACCAGTGCCAAACCGATACTTTTAAAACAGTACTGGTGCCTGAACCGATACTTAAAAAAAAAAAGAAAGAGCCACAAAATGACGGTGGATGACATTTAAAGAATGGCTTTTTATAAAAAAAAATTTAAAAAAAAAACAATTCTTTAAAGTATTAGTTCACTTCAAAATGAAATTTTCCTGATATTTTATTCACCCCCATCTTATCCAAGATGTTTATGTCTTTCTTTCTTCAGTCGAAAAGAAATTAAGTTTTTTGAGGAAAACATTCCAGGAGACGTAGGCGGAAGTACCGCCCCAAGCGAACGTGCGAAGACTAATACAAAAGCTCTTTACCAAAAAACACTCCATCTTCAACTTCAAAATCATCCGACATTGTTGTTTAACCTTTTTTTTACTAAATATATTCTCTGGCTAAATATTTTAGAACGCATCGCCTTCGCCTAACGCCGCAATAGCGCTGTATGACAGATGTATCGGCTTTATTCCTTTTTTTCTTTATTCAAACTATTCACAAACTTGTTAACTATGCCATGAACTATCTGATATTCTGATTTTAAGAATATTCAGATTTTTATGTGTAAGTGAATGTTTTGTCATTTTAAACCCTCATGTTATTTGATCTATAATGCGCAATGGGTGCAGCCATGTTAGTTCGCCCCGCAATTCAGAGTAAGTAAGCAAGTACTTAAAGGTCCCGTTTTTCGTGTATTTTTGAAGCTTTGATTGTGTTTACAGTGTGCAATATAACATGTGTTCATGTTTCATGTGTAAAAATACACAGTATTTTTCACACAATTTACTTATCTGTATACCGCTGTTTTCACTGTCCTCAAAACGGCCTGAGAATTTCCTCGTTCTATGAAGTCCCTCCTTCAGAAATGCGTAACGAGTTCTGATTGTGCCAGCGGTTCCCGTGTTGTGATTCGACAGCAGCTTAGGGCACGTTGCCCGGAAAGGTCACGCCTCTTACGATAACGGGGAGATGAACGCGCTCAAACTACAGCCCCTGAAGGCCAAACACAGGTTTTTTGACTCCGGGATGAAAATAACAGCGTCTGAACGACATGGCGACAAACGCAACCGAACCGAACGCAACACTTCCTCTTCTCCACGAGGGAGCAGCAAGACCACGCCCCCTTTTTCGCGGATTCTTGTGGGCGGAGGTTCGTCGACAAACTGCTCTACTGACGTAATTAAAGCAGGAAGTACCAGGATGTAGTCCAAACCGGCCGTTCGCTGTAGGCTTTGAAAGGGAACTTCTGTTAAATAAAATATCTCGCTTGGCATTGAACTTTGAGCTTTATAATTTTACAGGTATTATTTATGCTCTAACAGCAACATTACACACTAACTAAAGTTTGAAAAATGGGATCACGAAGAACAGGACCTTTAAAGTGTCTAAATAATAAATCATAATCCGAATCCCCCTCAATCTGAAAAATGAACTGATCCGTGACTCCGTAACCACAATATGATCCGATCTGTGAGTTCCGTGATCCGTTGCACCCTAATCGGCATTATATTGGCCATCGGCCACCTTGCTTGATATCGGCTATCAAAATCAATATTGGTCGACCACTAGTTAGTAGCATTTCACATTATTTTGTGACTCACTAGCTGAGATTGTGCTAGGGGTTAGGATTTCTGAAGTCATACGATAGCTCTGTCTGATATCTTATGTCTGAGTATGAACGTATGGCAGTCTCTGCTCTTGTTTATAGAGGAAGGCATTGCAATAGGGCTGGAGTTTTAAATAACCTGGCACTTAAAAAAAAAAACAATCTAGCAATGCAGTGCACATTCCAGCCCTTACAGCGTGTTGACAGCATGCGTCTGTGTTATCTGATGTGCTGAATTGTAAAAACATTTGACCTAGTGACAGCATCGCCCTCCATCTGTGATTCATCTTGCAGGACTGTGAGTGTTGGCATTCACAAGGGATTAGGGCTTAATGACGCCTGCGACCCAACAGCCAATCGATTACAAGCGTTTATAGGATAAGCCTCACGTATAATCAATATTAATGTATGTGTTGTTTACATTTATTGGGTTAAAGCTAACCGCTGTTTGTTTGTGTAGCTTTAGTATCTTTTGGACTATAGCCACTGGCAGTTCAGCCATATTAATGTGCAAAACTTGGTTCAGTGACCAGGAAACAAATTTGTCATTTGAGTCTCTTATGCTCACCAAGGCTGCGTTATTTGTTTAAAAATCCAGTAGAACTGTAATGTTGTAAAATATATTAAAATAGAAAAGGGGTTATTTAAATTTTAAATTGTAGCTATTTTAGCTTGTAATATTATTTTCAAATGTATTTATTCCTTTGATGCAAATCTGAATTTTCAGCAGCATCATTACTTGAGTCTTCAGTGTCACATGACCCTTCAGAAATCATTCTGATACGTTGATTCACTGCTCAAGAAACATTTTTTTTAAACATCTTGATTAATGTTTAAAACGTAATATTTTTATGGAAATTGTGGTACATTTTTTTAAAGATTTTTTTAAGAATAGAAAGTTAAAAAGAACAGATAAAAAAAAAAAAATGTATATATATATATATATATATATATATATATATATATATATATATATATATATATATATATATATATATATATATATATATATATATATATATATATATATATATATATATATAATCATTATTGTTTTCCACCCCAATTATTTTTTATTTTCTTATTGTGAAAAAATACACATTTAATATTCATCAAAAATTATACTGTTTCACTGGTTATTTATTGCTTAAAAAACATGTTTACGTGGAATATATATGTTACCTGAATGTAGCCTATTTGAGATTTTCTATGTTATGTCAAGTAATTATTTTATGGATTGTAATATTGACCTTGTGTTTGCCATGTAAATAGCCTCTATGCTAACATGGCATTTAAAATTTTTATAAAAAAAACAAACAATTCATTGCTTAAAAGGGTAGTTCATACAAAGATTTAATACAGCATTATCATATTTTCTCACCCAATTGTTCCGGACTTCCTCTGCAGAAAACAAAATATTATATTTCTGGTTTTGTTTTGTTTTAATTGTTTGCTTTTTTTGTCCATATAATGAAGATTGTTTGGTGAACTATCACTTAAAAGTAAAAATTTGTCATCTATAGCCTACCAAGATGCCAGAGTTTGTATCATACTAACTAAAGCCAAAATTGGCCGACCGTACAGTGTGTATGCTGTCACAGAATGTCCTGGCAGTGTTTTATTACACCTTTTGATGACGTTCGGTAAGAGAAGCCATAACCTTGAGTCACCTGACAGGGATTACAGCGTCTTCAGCCAAATTTACTGTGTTTGCAAAAGATGAGATTTATTTTCAATGTCAGTTGACACTTAATCTAGTCAGCAGCCGCAGGAATGCAGAGGAGTTCTCAGATGTTGTTTGACTAGTTTATTTTACTTCCTTTCCCTGTTCAGGAAAAATATTAGGATCCTTTTCTTTGCCTGCTCATGTATCGGTTTCAGTGAACATTAAGTGCTTTCGCAGTCTTAAACACAGAGGATTTTGGCGCTGTTAGAGTATGATACATTAAGCCGTATTTCTGTCTGGCTGAGGGAGGATTTTTGCTCTCGACTGATTCCACGGAGATCTAAATGAACACCGTGTGTATGTTTGCTTGATCTGATCCTGGAACTGATGTTGTGCAATATTTAGGGACCGTTTTCAACTACAATCTCAAAACATTTTGTGCGTTTTGGCTGTTCAGGGGCCTGAAAATGCTAACTTTTGAAAACAGGTTTCAAAGTGCCCGTTTTTGAAAACGATGATAATGTTATCGTCTTCATGGAAACTACAAAAACGTGAATTTGTGAAAACGCCGACATGCACATACATATTACGTGTTCAGTCTATAGGCACGTAGTGTTTCTTTACAAAGTGATATCGCCATCTACTGGCCTGGAGGCATAATATAGTTTTTCGCGGATCTGTGTGAACAGATGTTTTTGTCTGTGTGCGAAACGTTTCAAAAACGAAGGGTGCTAAATTTTTCCGTTTTTAGTACCCTTAGTACACCCTAGAATCCAGTAAAAAATTTATATATTACGGTTAAAGTTTTTTTTTAATTTGTCGTAAAATATAACCAAAGCTCAAAATAGTAAAATTAAATGTTTCTACTTTATATATTCGGTTAGCCTGCAAGCTAGCCGGTTAAACTAATTGCATAGCATACTTCTAGGATAGAATTATAATTTATTTTTTATTATCAATAAATTGATTTATCAATCAATTTATTGATTTTATTTGGTTTTTTTTTTTTTTTTTTTTATTGGGAAAGGTCCGCTAGCCAGGATTCGGGTCGACAGAAGTCAAAACACACTACATGTCGGCGTGTTGCCCATAAGGCTATTGGCTCTGACAGTTTATTTATTTTTAATTGCGGTCAACGTTATCAGTGTTGGGGAAAGTTACTTTGAAAAGTAATGCATTACAATATTGCAATACTCCCTTAAAAGTAACTAATTGAGTTACTTAGTTACTTTTTAAGAAAAGTAATGTGTCACGTTAGTTCGGCGTTACTTTTTCTCACCTGGGCTGGGCATGTTTTTTTTGTTTGTGTTTTTTTTTTAATAACAAAAAAGTTCTATTTTTGTGAAAAGGTAAAGACCTCTTCATACCAAAATTTAAATAATAAGCCCCAGGCTGAGGTAAAAATGCGAATTCACGCATGAACAGTAGAGGGCGCAGCTCAAACAAACCTTTCAGCTGTGCTGCCATTCTGGATAATGGAAGAATAGGATGCAGGAGAAAAAAGTTTTACTAATAAAAACACAAAATCTAGTTATTTTTGCTCATGGTTTAACTGAATCATCAAAGGTCAGCAGCAAGACATTGGTTAATAAAAGGTAGATTGAATGCATACAAATATTTGCTTTATTTAACATTAAATTATTGGGGGTTTGCATAGTACTCTGATTTTGCATTTGTTGTGCAAGTGAGATAAATAAATGCTCACATTTAGTCTAGAACTACAATAACCATCATGCTTACACATAACACCTCTGCACTTACTCTTGATTTCTCTCAGCATGGGGACAGGACAGCTGTCAGTCAAATAAATGTGAAAAAGTAACTAGGATATTTTGTTGTAAATTTGAAAACTAATGCTTTACTTTACTAGTTACTTGAAATGTGTTACCCCCAACACTGAACGCTAACGTGTTAACGCATGTGATTAATTATTTTCCGTTAAACACGTTAAAAATATTTAAGGCAATTAATGCAACATCCGTTTTTTTTTTTCTGTCATCCTTTGCTTGCGTTACATTATATGATCATGCACTTATTCATACAAATGCTTTTAAACCATTCAAGCGTGACATTCAAAGCGCTAAGTTTATTCAATTTCTGGAGGCTATGTTTCACAGGGCACAAATAAATATGACATTTATTATGGGTTTATGTGAGGATTGTTTTAAGTTCACTTAAAATAAAAGTTGTTATATTTTTGAAGCCTAATAAATTAAAAACAAATTGATAGTTTTCAATTACACTGTAATGTTGAATGGCTCGGCTACAATTAATGTTTAAAATTGGGGGGAAAAAATGAATTTCATAGAGACATCAGTAACTGTATCAGTGATACTGGCCTTCATTCATAAAAAGATGCCATTAAACAAGTATTGCCGCTTGGTTGTGCCTATATCATCCCCATACTCACAATATAGCCTGGCCTCAAGTGCCTTATTGCTGCAATAAACTATTGTTAACTCTCAGGTCTACACTATGGTTTCTTTTTTCTGCCAACTTAATGTATGAGCATTGTCTGGTTTACTTTTGCCCTCATTGATCATTCGGGAGAGCGCATTAATAATTGCCACACTTTGCATGTAGTGCAGAACAGTCACTACACAAGCAGCCTTTGTTGTTATGAGTCGTTTTTGTCACTGCAGTTTCTGCAGGAGGACTTTAAAGTTTCTGTGTGAAATCATTAACACAGTGCTTAAGCTCATATAGACAAACGACAAACAACATTTTCAAGAGTTATTTCCTAATAATCACATTGATTGTGCAAACGCACAACCCAAATAACACCGTATGAAATGAGACCTGAGGGGGGCAGAGGGATGGGATTAATGTCTGCTTCAGACCACTTAATCAAAGAAAGTGTGAAAACAGGAAAATCATTTTAGCATCGGCGCTCTTAGCTCTAGTGCAGTAAAATGTAGATTTTGAGATTTAAATGCTTTTGTGCTGCTTCAAGAGCTCTGAACTGAGACATAACGGTTTTTGACGTGCCTCTCTCTCTTTCTCTCCCTCTTTTTGTCTTTCTCTCTTCTCCTATAAATCACACTCTCTCTTTTCCTGCCCTCGATAGTGGCTTAAAGCCAAGGTAAGTGTACTTGTCCCATGAACCCCTCCTGCTTTAGTCTATCACTGATCAACTGATTCAATCTTCCCTGTGATCCTGTTACATATTCATATTCCTGCATTCATCCTTACCTCATAACTAGGCCTGTCACGATAATCAATCTGGATATTCAATCTAATCGAAAATTGTGCAATTTATATTTCAAGCACATTTTGCCATCCTAATAAGGGAAATCATATTATTGTTATATTTGTTATATTCTATTATATTCTGTTATGTTTAGTTCTGGCAAATCGATTAATCACGATTAATTGCATCCAAAATAAAAGTTTGTGTTTACATAATATATGTGTGTGTATTGTGCATAATTATTATGTATATAAAAATGCACACCCATGCATGTATATATTTGTTATATGTATATATAAAATATTTATATATAATATAAATGTATACAGATTTTTTTTATGACCGTTTATCATCAGTACAAAATGTATGATTGTGACAGGCCTACTTATACCCTCGTCATATGCAGTAGTTGTAGATCAATCCCATTGCAAAGTGATCCGTCATAGCTGTATTATTTAAAGATTATTACATATTCTAACACTAAATCAAATGCATATGCGGCTGAAACACAGTTGCCTTTGTAGTTGAAGTATTTGGGTTTCTGTTATTTTGTTTGCACTTTTATTTACTGTCAATGTCAGGTTTTTAGTCTATATGATCATGATTGACTGATATATATTGGCAAGGCCAATAATCAACTGATTTATTTAGCATTTTGAGATTGTCAGAGATTATTGATATGTTAATTTCCCATTTGTGTTTGTTTCAAAATCTGCTAATAATTGTTATAATAAACATCTTCTAAATGAGGAGTAGATCAAGTTCAGTTATTGACGTTGTTTAGTTCTGTCTTTGTTTTAAATTGAGTACATATTGTGTACAATTATTTAATAATTATTTAAAAAGTAAATGCAATTAAATATTCCTATTTACTATTATTAAAATATGCCATTGTTCATTATTATATCGGCTACCTTGTTGTTTAGAAATAGGCAATTGATCAACCATTAATTGTCTTTTTCCTTTTGAATCAATGGTCCTCATTCATGAAACATGAGCGGAATGATTTTTTGTGTGTGTGTAAATCGTTTGTAAAGCTGTTCTGAGGTGAATTTTTGGATTCATGAAAGTGTATCAAAAATGTACACCTGCTCCCAACCATAAGTAAATGGAGCATAAAATATCTAAACGTTGTGTGTTCTTTTAGGCAAAATGGTAACACTGCAATTTGATAAGACTATTTACAATAATTATAGATATAGTGACTAAATTAGTTAGTTAAAATTTTAAATAAGTGGTAAATACTTTAGGTAAACAAAAGTGATTTAAAAAATAGCTATGTAGTCCATTTTCCTTTTGATCATAGATTTCTATTGTACTGGAGCCAAACCTGAGAAGGGAGTTCAGAAGTTTCCACAAAACATGTAGTTCAAGTAGTTGTAATTTGAGAGTGTGCTTATTGTGATGGGATTATGCTAATTGTGAATGAGCGCACGCACACACACACCTTATTTATTAACTATTTCATTAACTATCAAATCCGAGGTTACGAGTCGTTTGCGAGAAGAGTTTTCGGGAAGGTCCATTTTACATGCAAATTACTCATATATTTATTATATATTCATGAATGAAGCCCTTTTATTGCAGTAGCAAACTGAACGTTTGGATGAAATGTATTGTTTTGTCTGGTAAAGCCCTCTTCTCAGCTCCATTCCTTTAGTCTTCTTTATGTAACCTGATGGTCAAGCTCTGGTCAAATACTTAAACTAATGTTTTGCTTGTCCAATCAGCAGCATGGCAACAATCAGTCTATCAGAGTAGGAACTCTCTCCAGGACCAATCCCCCAACACAGAAACCTCCCAGCCCACCCATGACAGGACGAGGCACTCTTGGGTAAGATGTGATTTTATCGAATATGAAAACGTTGAATTTATCATATATGAAAACATTACTGAGCAGCAGTATGATAAAGCTGTCAGACTATACTTCAGCACTGACAGAAATTTTCGGTAGCAGTTGGAAATCACATATCATTTTATGTTTTGTTTATAATATTTTTGCCTGTTTGTTTAAAATGCATATGCAGGCGTAACACTCCTTATAAAACACTTGAGCCGGTGAAACCTCCAACCGTGCCCAATGATTACATGACGAGTCCGGCCCGCATGGGCAGCCAACACAGTCCAGGACGCACCGCGTCTCTCAACCAGAGGCCGAGAACCCACAGGTAACATGCATCTATCTGTCTGTCTGTCTGTCTGTCCATCTATCTGTCTTTCTGTCTGTTTGTCTATCTGTCTTTCTGTCTGTTTGTCTATCTGTCTTTGTCTGTCCGTCTGTCCATCAATCCGTGTCTCTGTCTGTCTGTCTGTCCATCTGTCCGTCCGTCTGTCTGTCTGTATGCATGTCTGTCTGTCTGTCCATCTGTCTAGTCTATCTTGTCTGTCTAGTCTATCTTGTCTGTCCATCTGTCTGTCCGTCTGTCTGTCCATCTGTCTGTCCATCCATCTGTCCGTCCATCTGTCTGTCCATCCGTCTGTCCGTCTGTCTGTCTGTCCATCCATCTGTCCGTCCGTCTGTCCGTCCATCTGTCTGTCCATCCATCTGTCCGTCCGTCCGTCTTGTCTGTCTGTCTGACTGTTCTGTCTATCGATTGATCCATCCATCTGTCTAGTCTATCTTGTCTGTCTGTCTGTCCATCTGTCAGTCCATCTGTCTAGTCTATCTTGTCTGTCCGTCCGTCTGTCCATCCATCTGTCCGTCTGCCCGTCCGTCTTTCTGTCCATCTGTCTGTCCGTCTGTCCGTCCATCTGTCTGTCTGTCCGTCCATCTGTCTGTCTGTCCATCCGTCTGTCCGTCCATCTGTCTGTCTGTCCATCCATCTGTCCATCTGTCTGTCCGTCCATCTGTCTGTCCGTCTGTCCATCCATCTGTCCGTCCGTCCGTCCGTCTGTCTTGTCTGTCTGACTGTTCTGTCTATCTATTGATCCATCCATCTGTCTAGTCTATCTTGTCTGTCTGTCTGTCCATCTGTCAGTCCATCTTTCTAGTCTATCTTGTCTGTCTGTTAGTCCATCTGTCTAGTGTATCTTGTCTGTCTGTCTGTCCATCTGTCCGTCCATCTGTCTAGTCTATCTTGTCTGTCTGTCTGTCTGTTCTGTCTATCGATTGATCCATCCATCCGTCTGTCTGGCACTCTTGGGTGTGATGCTCGGCTCACTCTGTATTAAAGGTCCCGTTCTTCGTGTTTTTTTGAAGCTTTGATTGTGTTTACAGTGTGCAATATAACATGTGTTCATGTTTCGCGTGTAAAAAAACACAGTATTTTTCACACAAATTTACTTATCTGTGTACCGCTGTTTCCACTGTCCTAAAAACGGCTGGTGATTTCCTTGTGCTATGAAGTCCCTCCTTCAGAAACACGTAACGAGTTCTGATTGTGCAAAGCGGTTCCTGTGCTGTGATTCGACCACAGCTTAGCGCACGTGAAAGCGGTTCCTGTGTTGTGATTTGACAGCAGTTTAGCGCACGTTGGAAAGGTCACGCCTCTTAACGGAGAGATGTATGCGTTCAATAATCTCTACAGCGTCCCTGGGAAAGCCAAACAAAGGTGATTTGACTCCTGGATGAAAATAACAGCGTCTCGATGACATGGCGATAAACACACTCAACGCAACAGTTCCTTTTCTCCACGCGACCGTCCGCTTCTCCACGTGGGACAGCAACAAGACCGCGCCCCCTTTTTCGCGTTTCTTTGTGGGCGGAGGTTAGTCTGTTCTACTGCTCTACTGACGTAATTAAAGAAGGAAGTACCAGGATGTAGTCCAAGCCAGCCGTTCGCTGTAGGCTTTGAAAGGGAACTTCTGTTAAATAAAATATCTCGCTTGGCATTGAACTTTGAGCTTTATAATTTTACAGGTATTATTTATGCTCTAACAGCAACATTACACACTAACTAAAGTTTGAACAATGGAATCGTGAAGAAGGGGACCTTTAAGCAGACATGTTCTCTATCTATCCATCCCGTCTGTCTGTTATGTTTATCTGTCAATCAATCTGTCTATTTGTCTGTTGTTCTGTCTGTCTATCATCGCATCTGTTTGTCGTTCTATTTACTGTATCGTTCTAACCTATATCTATAGTTTTATCTACCACATTTTTGCACATTTTTTATAAATATATATTTGTATTATCATTATTATTTTAATTATTATTGCTATTAATAATTAAATACGTTTTTCATTGAAAGTTAATTTAATAGTAATTTTGTTTTCTCTATTGCCCTCTGTACCTGCAGACACACACTGTGTGTTTATATGTGCAAGGGCTTTACTGATGAATCAGATATCTCTTTTTCTCTCTTAATTTAGTTTTTTCCTCTAGTCCTCTCCCACACTTTTCCATCAGCCTCCACAGTTTTATTTCTGAATGTCAGCGCATATTTGACATCCTCTAGGGGTTATAACATTTTCGCTCATGTTCTTCATCTTGCTAACGTCTAAATGACAGGCCTGATCTGGGGGTTTGTGAATGTTCCCAGTGTGCGATCACTCTTCACACCCACTCGTCTAACATCTGTAAATAATGTCATCACAACAACCCACAACTCAACCGCGGTCCAGACCAGAGGACAAAAACCCTCATCCCACCCTCACTCGCTCACTAAACACAATCAGCACTGCAGCGATTCATTCTGAGAATGACTCAATGAATTGGCCTCATTAGTTAATGCTGACTGTGATGCCATAAATAATACACAACTTTTCATTTGTGTAAATATTGGCACCACAACGCCAGGTCTTGTGAGGGTGACCGTTGAATCCATCAAATTGCTTTTCTTAAAGGGAAAAAGAATGTTGTTCCAAACCTTCCGTTACAAAAACACAAAGTAGAAATTTTGAATGTAGAATGTAGATCTATATCATACACCTGGAGCAATGCAACGGCAGGCAGTACACACGTTTTTTTTGCTAGTTTAAGCCCAATGCAGTTATCATTTTCATGTCCAGCGCCACGTTGTTTAAATAGCAAATGCACTCACGCCCATATGGCCATGGGCCATGGGTTAGTTAGAGAACTAACTCTATACTCTTCATTAGCGCAGTATTTGTGTTACTTAAAGGGCGCATTAGTAATGTGCGCTTATAGTAAGGTGCACAATGCTCGTACACTCTACTTATTACACACAGGGCAGCAGCACAAAAACATTTTTAAGTATTAAAAATAAAAGGATTCCTCTCTGGAGAAGCATCATGCCAAGTTCCGCCATGGTGCAAGCGTGCAACTGGCTTTTAAAGGGAATGGGATATGACACTCTGATTGGTTTATTGCACGTAACGCCCAAAACACACCCTTGACTTATTAAGAGACTAGGTACAACCCTTTTGGACCATGTGCCTGGCGCGCCGACCATTTTTTCCGTCGTTAAACTAGCAAAAGTGGATCCGGACATGACCTGAGTGCCCCTGCGCCATGAGCTTGAGACTATGCGCTCAGATCGTTAAAATAGGGCCCTTAGTCTTTCAAGTTTCAAAAAGGATGCAAAAAGCACAATGAATTTGACTACATACAATATTGTTCACAAGTTTGAGAAATGTATAGTGTAAGTGACTGTAAAGACATTTATAATGTTACAAAAGTTTGCTATTTCAAATAAAAGCTTTTTTTTTTATCTGTTCATGAAAGAATCCCGAAAAAATAATCACTTTTTCTACAAAAAAATATGAAGCAGCGCAACGTTTTGACCATTGATAATAATCAGAAATGTTTCTTGGGCAGCAAAGCATATTAGAATGATTTCTGAAGGATCATGTGACACTGAAGTAATGACTGGAGACTTTTAAAAAAATGTACCCACTCCAAACGCTTGAACGGTATGTTGCATTTGAGTCACTCTTGACAGCCTCAGTCCTTCGTCACTTTAATTGTATGAAAAAGAGTGACATACAGAGAACAGAGATTCATTGTTTTAACTTCATATATATTTTTATTGAATAAACTTTGAATGCTGTTCTCAAATACTGATGTGTGGCCGACAGCGTTTTATCAATCACATCAATTGTTGCAGCGTCAGCAATTTGTGTATGCACTTCTTATGTGTGGTTAAGAGGAAGTATGAGCCATTATCTGCCCTCCAGAAGCATTCACTGCTGCTTATTCAGCTCTTTTTATGCTGCCTTCATCTAAACTTTATCTAAACTTCGTTGGGTACCTGATGCATTATGGGTTACGACTAGGGTTGGGTACCGAAACCCGGTGCCACTACTTATATAACGTTAACCGGTATGTACCGGACCGAATCAGAATGCAGATTGCGGTTCCACATTCCGGTGCCAAAAATTCAAACGTGGTTTCGCGCTTTGGCTGGCACCGAGCCAGAGACAGACACTCAGCGCTGGTCACATCACAACTCATTACAACTATTCAGTGTTTTCAACCACATCATGTTTATTTCAGGTTTCACACATTTAAATGCTCATAAGTAGGCTACTAGCAAAAAACACTGATGTCTATGGAATGACAATCCTTTCAGACGGTTATAATTTGACTAACGTTACATGTTTTATTCACATCAGATTCATGCACATTATATAGTAACTTTATAGTTTACGCTATTCTTCTTCCAGTTCACTGGTCACTGGTTCACTTACTTTCATGTAACTTATTTCGTGAGACGAGAATGAACTCAAGTGTTGTAAATCCGACAGATCCGATTCTGAGGCGCAAACTAACATGGCGCCGCCCATTGCGCTTTATAGATCAACTAACACACATTCACTCACACATTTGAACATCTGATAGTTTGTGAATATTTTGAATAAAAAGAAAAAACGAAATAAACCCGATATAGCTGAGCTGTCAGCGCTATTGCGGCTGCGGTGTGTCATGTGAGAAACATGCGTTCTAAAATATTTAGCCAGAGAATATGATCATATTTCAAAATAAAGCTGAAGCTCGAAGCTGGTTTGTAGCATACCAAGAATACAGACTACTGCTGTTATTACTGTAACTGTTATTTAGAGTTATATTAGGCTTGTTGTAGTTGGGTTAGATGGCTTAGGTTTTACTGTGAATTTGTAAATAAGTCAATAATAATTTTTAAATAAGTAAATTGTGTTTTGTATTTATTTATATTCATACATTTAAGTATACATTAAACTTTTAATAAATGGTTCAATTTAAATAAAAAATAAATCAATAAAAAGCCATTTAATGTCATCCACCTCGTTTTGTGGCCTTTTTTTTTTTAAGTATCGGTTCAGGAACCGTTTAGGCACCGGTACTGCTTTAAAAGTATCGGTTTGGCACCGGAATCGAAAAAAACCCCCAAATGATACCCAACCCTAGTTACGACAGTGTGAGTTAACCATTTTGTTTCTTTAAGGTTACATTTACAAATGGATCTAGTCATCTGGTGAGGTTGAGTAGTGATTTATTTAGTCTTTTTCTTTTTTCAAAACATTGAGTGTTTCAATGTTTGTCAGATGACCAGATATCAAGTCAAGTCAAATTGATTTGTATAGCGCCTTTCACAATACACATTGTTTCATATCCTAATGTTTATAATATCCTAATATCTTCATGCCTTATAGTCACCTTAGCAGATTAGAGCTGGGCGATGATGTACTTACATTTTGCCTCAATACGAGCAATCAAGCAGTTTTAAAATCACATTTGAAATGATCTCATTTAAATTTGTTTCGGGCATGGAATAAAAAAAAAAAGGTAATTGCGACTTTATACTGTCTCACAATTCAGAAAAAAAAGACAATTGCTAGACATTCTTGCAAAAGTTAATAATATGAAATTGCTAGAAAGTCACAATTGTGTGAGAACCCACAGACCAGTTAGTTTTGAAAAAAATTTTTTTTTTACTCATCTCTAGTTAAAATCAGATCATTTAACTCGATCTCTGTTAAGACAATGGAGCATTAAAGCCTGGGTGCTGCGATTAATGAGATCTGTAGCAGTGCAGCGTGGATCCCCTGCTGCTCTGGTTTCTACATGGACACACAGCAGACACAGAGGATCATGGCTGATTTCTAAAACTGTGCTCATGTGGGGGTGTAACACTGATGCAATCGTGTTCGTAGCTCCACAGTGTTAAATAATCCATAAATTGATCTGCGTTGAATGTACGCATAACTACGTATGGCTAACGTAGTACAATGTGGCTCAAAGCCAAGTGTGTATCTAGGTCACTTTACCATGTGAGCCTGTAAACTCAGAACAGAACACTGGCTTACTTACTGAATACTACACAGTATACTATGTTCTGCTTACTGTTCCTTCAAAATAGTATGTGGAACAGTATGTATTATGTAATGAAACACATTTCAAATTACATCATGACCTCATTGTGGCATGCGGTGATCTTGGACATGAATATGTAGGGCTGCACAATTAATTGGAATAAAATCAAAATTGCGACATGGATTAGTATGATTATCAAATCGTGAAAGCTGCCTCTAACATAAATGTTTGTGTTTATATATATATGTGTGTGTATACTGTATGTATGTGTATACTATATGTGTGTGTGTGTGTGTGTGTGTTTATATATATATATATATATATATATATATATATATATATATATATATATATATATATATATATATATATATATATATATATATATATATATATATATATATATATATATATATATATATATATATATATATATATATATATATATATATATATATATATATATATATATATATATATATATATATATATATATATACACACATATACACACACACAGTGCTGTCAAATCGATTAATCGCATCTAACATAAAAGTTTGCGTTTATATAATATGAATACACACACGTACATGTATGCGTGCCGTGTTGAATTAAATTATTTAGAGGGGTGTCCCAATACTTTTGGCAATATATATATACTGTATTGCCAAAAGTATTGGGACACCCCTCTAAATAATTTAATTCAGGTTTACCAATCACTTCCATGGCCAAAGGTGTATAAAATCAAGCACAGAGACATGCAGACGCTTCTACAAACATTTGTGAAAGAATGGGTCACTCTCAGGAGCTCAGTGGATTCAAGCGTGATTGGTTGCCACCTGTTCAGTAAGTCCATTCGTGAAATTTCCTCACTACTAAATATTCCACGGTCGGTCAACTGTTAGTGGTATTATAACAAAGTGAAAGCAATTGGGAACAACAGTAACTCAGCCACAAAGTGGGAAGCCACGTAAAATCATAGAGCGGGGTCAGCGCATGCTGAGACACACAGTGCGCAGAAGTTTTTCAGGGGTTGGGATTGGCCCCTTAGTTCCAGTGAAAGGAACTCTTAATGCTTCTGCATACCAAGACATTTTGGACAATTTCATGCTCCCAACTTTGTGGGAACCGTTTGGGGATTGCCCCTTCCTGTTCCAACAAAGCAAGGTCCATAAAGACATGGATGAGCGAGTTTGGTGTGGAGTCCTGACCTCAACCCAATAGAACACCTTTGGGATGAATTAGAGCAGAGACTGCCTAGCCACATCAGTGCCTGACCTCACAAAAAATTCAAGAATGGTCAAAAATTCCCATAAACACACTCCTAAACCTTGTGGAAAGCCTTCCCAGAAGAGTTGAAGCTGTTATAGCTGCAAAGGCTGGGCCAACTCCATATTAAACCCTACAGATTAAGAATGAGATGTCATTAAAGTTCATGTGCATGTAAAGGCAGGCGTCCAAAAACTTTTGGCAAATATATATAGTATCAACACAAACTTTTATGCTCGATTAATCGATTTGACAGCCCTAATATAGATCTGACGAGTTGAGAAAAAGATCTCTGTTGATATTGATATGCATGATAGTATGCTAAGAACTTTAAGATACTAAGTCTGTATCTGACTTCTTCTCTTTCTCTCTGTAGTGGCAGCAGCGGGGGAAGCGGCAGTCGAGAGAACAGTGGCGGCAGCAGCATCGGCATTCCCATCGCTGTGCCGACTCCCTCCATTCCCAACTCAGTCCCAGGTGAGCTGCAGCCCACATACAGCATCTGAAGCACACTGCCCTACAGGTTAGGGCCAACTCGAGAATTAGACGTACTCCCCACGTGTGGGTATTTAACGCTGCAGTATTTCCTGCTCTCTAGAGTGAGGAACGGAGCAGGATTAGTTGTTCAGTATGCCTACAGTTCTCATGGCCTGATTCTTCCAGCTAAAGGTTTGTCAAAGTAGGCCACTACACAGCACAAGGACAGGTAGAAAGAGAGCGGAAGTGGAATACTCTAAAGGGTGGTCTGACTGAAGAGAACGAAAAGAGAAAGAGTTTAGTGAGAAAAGAGGCCACTGTCCTGTTCTCTTCCGATATACATGCTGTAGCCAAGAGGAGCAGAACCCCCCCACCACCACCTCCTGAATCCTTACGGTCACCATAGCAACACTGCATCAGCACCTCTGATTTGATTTTCCTGGATTGTTATTTAGGTGCTGACAGGACTTTTGAATGCAGCTTCTCTGTCCTTGTACCCTTTTTATTCATCTGTTTGTGTATTTGTCTCATCAAATTTAAGGTTTTTCCTCTAGGTTTTCTTCTAGGCTCTGCTGAAGGACAATCTTGCCATCCAAAACCTAGTGAGCTACCTACTTAGGCAGCATTTTAAAGCTTAAACACATTTCGGCTATTCTATACTTTTAAGCCAAGATCCCTCACTTTAGCTCTAATTAGGCAGCATCAGTTGTACCCTTTGTGGAGAAGTTGCATTACAAATGTAATCCAATATGACAGACAGCATTGAGGGAATGTTGATTATACTTACACCATTCAGTTCTGGATATTTGATATACGCAAAATAGTTTATGTAAAAAACAGATTGATCAAAAATATCAGTTCAGATGGGTTCTGTCTGATTAAAAGTTGTTTATAGGGTGTTTTTTTTAGCTTAGCAACAGGCTAAAGTCAAACTATTGTAAGTATTTCAAAAACCTGTCCAACGTGGAAACAAGTTAACATGTTCACCCTTCTGGTTCCATTGTCAGAAGTCAATGGTTTTTTAAATGGGTTTTAAATGCCTGAAATAAGGTCTGTGGTTAACAAAAGCTCTCGTTTTCTCACGTTTTATTCTACAAAAATGTAGCAGTAAATCCCCTTTGTGAGTAAAACCCCTATAAAGCTTTTATGTGCCTTGATAAAGGAAATTCATCTACTCACTAGTCTGCTTTTACTGCCTAATTGTGTTTATAATGGCGCTCTTGCAAGCTATTTAAAAGCAAGCTAGAATAAAGATTGAAACAGTTAGGAGACTGAGAAGCTAGAGATGAAGACATTGAAGTCATCCCAGCAAGCAATAGCCATAATTTCACAGTCTCGGTCAACTATACCCGATATAGTCCGGCTATGAGTAACTCACTTCTAGCCAAAATAACCTTGAATTTGGTCACGTCATTTTTTTGCCAAAATAACTTGCGAGATGTATGATATTCCATCATGTAAGCTAAGTCAGCAGTGATTATGGTGTTTGGTTTCATTTCTTTGAAGTTGATGACTAGTTCATTCTTGGGGTATGGTTAGACGTCTATTACATTTTCACTGACAGTCCAGATTTTGCTTTGTTTTAGCCTAGACGTTAGTGCTGTGTTTGGACGGCTATTAGGCCCCATTTACACTGCATGGTTCAAGTGACCCAATGACGATTTTTTTTTTCCCTCTCATGTGGCACATGAGATATGACGTGAACATGTAAGCAGGAAAAAAACATGAATTCCGATATCCTCAGATATTCCCCAGTAAATGCGAGTCGTACGTCATTGAAAAATGGACGGAGGCGAATGACGTCAACTAGGGCTGTGCTCAAAATATCGATACATCGTCATGAACTCCTGACGATGCGTGTATCGATACAGCAGCTGCCTTATCGATATTGTGTGATTTTGAATGTAACCAATTATCACGCGAGTCAAGTGGTGCCAATTTTAACAACGCCAGCAGCAGTGCAAGACATTCAAAATGGATACGTTTTTGGATTTTAAGTTGTTACAGTTTTTGCAGCGCGCCTCCAATCCATTAAATCTTTCTGCTTTGTTACTATTGATATGGAACAAAGTCTCAGATTTCAAATTACGTCAATTTTATTCAGAGATCTAAAAACATGAATTAGTTTAGGCGCTAGATCGCTCTGGCGCAGCTCGGCTCATGAGAAGCAGCAGGCTGCAGCGCGCTGCGCACGTGAACTGATCTTCTTCTCCGCCTAATACCAGTTAAATCCCGAGATAAACATGAATGTGCATCTGAAAGTCTGTTAAGAGATAGAGTACAACTTACCAAAATCCATATCAGTCTCATGTGATCGCTCAATCAGTGTTTCAAAGCGGAAAGACATCAGTAAATTCGCTTGTAAACAATGTCACATAACGTCCATATCCAGTGTCCATAAATTAATTAGTGAGCTAGAAAAATGTACTATAGAGAGGAGCATTTTGCTAAATATATGTACCATATTACATATTCATTATAATTTTTTTATGTTTTTTAATATATTTCATGCATGTTTTAATTAATCTGGTTTGATTAACTACTATGATTATGTAATTTCTAAAGCTAATATTATAACTTCATTATAAAAAAAACATAATTGAGTGTAACAAATCAGTTAATTTTTGACATTCAGTAGGCTATTATAGTAGGCTACGACTCCCATAGTTTACAGCATTCGTTGAGAGATGTGTGTACCTGATATGTATCCAAAATAATCGATATTGAATCGAGCCATTCCAAGCTTTTTTTGTGACAATTTATTTAATTCATTTAACTCATTGTTAAAACACAACAAAAACAAAATCATTTTTCACTTATCACGTCTGTTATAACATTGGTTATTCACTAAACAGATATTAACTGTTACTAAACTCTGCTCAAAAGAAATTCCAAATTGATCCATATCTTGATACGTATCGTGACATTGTTGGTGATACACAGCCCTAACGTCAACTCAGGTGGACACGAATTGCGATCAAGGGCTCTCCTCTTTTTTCTCCGCCTTACGAGAGCAATGTTTTGCTGACCTTTAAAGAAGCAAAACATTGAATAATCATCTCGTCTGCATCCATTGAGTCCATTGCATATCGCGCCATTTGACTTCCTTTTCCAGGTCAGAACATTTAGGGCTGTTTCACCAGTGTATAGTGTAAATGCAAATATAATAGGGTCGCTTTTAAAAGATGATGTAAGCAGGTCGTCCAAAAAATCGGATATAGTCACCAAATCGGAATTGTGCATCAAGACCTGCAGCGTGAATGCGGCCTTAGACGTCTTTTAAACGCAAAATTGCTTGCTAGGATAGGGCCGTGGTATTGTTTGTTTATGCTCTACGTTTATCTTTTTTCTTCTGCCGATTATATTTAGGCTTACAAGTTCCATTATGTTCATTTGTCAAGATCATCATGGTGGATAAAACGTGAGAATCATAAACTTGTTCAGAGAGCTTTTTTTGCAATAACCCAAAAGCCAATGGAAAAATCCTGTTGGTTTTTTGTCTAGGGAACCGGGGTGATGCAAACATCCAGGGTGGTTGTCAAAAATGTCATCACTGCAGCACTCTATGGGTACGTCTCAATCAGCTCCCTAGTTCAATAGTCAGGGCACTGATCAGGGAGTCGGCCATTTTAAGGGCTGTCTCAATCGCAGAATCCTTCCAGTGCACTGAAACGTTCGCTCCCGAAAATGTCCCACAATGCACCGCAAAACCCAGGGTGCATCGATGCTCACTATGCTCCTTTAATGTAAGTTCTGAAGCATGAAACTTAAATCACGTGAGCCAACTCACTACACATAACGACCGATAACGACACACAATATGCGTTTTAAAAAATATAAACCATTGTTTTATTATATTTCAGCATAAACATACACCATTAGACAGTAATAAACACATTCTAGCTAAAATGTAATTTATTTACGTCTGAAATGTTGCACGCATATGTAACAAGCAAAGTATTTATCATTATGTACTTTAAATACATTACAAGTTATGTCAGAAAGACATCAGCTCTGCTGTTGTTCATAAATACCGGTAATGATGTTGTGCAATGAGGACGGAAATAAAGTCATCAGTGTCCCAATGTGTAGTGAGCCAGCGTCCTTTACTGTCCTTACCAGAATTCGTGTGCACAATATACTCACAAGCTCGGGAGCTAGGGAACTGAATGAGACGCACCCTATCTGTTTTACCCAATGTTTGCGTTGTGCCATGTTTTTAGCATTGTGTTGTTAGCTTAGCATCATTCTAACATCAAACTCCACTGGAGTCAATTTAGAGTCAAGTCTGCCATGTGCTTCATCCAGTGCTATTCATGTGCCACGTGAAGTTGCTGCTCATGTGGAATTGTTCAAATCAGTGACATACGAGGATGCATATAGGATAGTTAGGATGCTGCCTGTCTATGTAGACAGCAAGGTAGCTCACTGGGTTTTGGAACCAAGCTTAAGTTTTTGTGCGCTATTAATGAATGAATCGCGCTCAAGGTGTTTTCTCTTATATGACGTTCTGACCCGCAGTCGAACCCTCATGGGCCGCTCCTCCCCCAGCCCCTCCTCCTCCTCCCCCCCTCCCCGGTCAGGGTCCACCAATGCCAGCCGCTGCTATAGGTGAGCCCCTCCCCCAATCCCATCGCCAACTGCACAAAGTCTGTTCCGGGCAGCACCGGCGTTACCGTCCCACCGTCCACCTGTCTGTCTGGGTGTCAGAATGGGTCACTTTTGGGGATGGTGGTGGTGATGTAATTGTTATTTTGGGTGGCGGTTTTGTTCTTAATCAACCAGTTTAAATCAATGCACTGTGGAGAAGTCTCTAATCTGCATGAGTGTATTACTCACAATTCATAAAGCACATATGGGCAGATTGTGGTGTTTGATAAGGCCAAAAAGCCTGTAGACTTAAAGCTACACTGTGTGATATTTTCCCCCATCTAGCGGTGAAAAGGTATATGACCATCCAGTGAATATTAGTTTCTATTCCTCTCAGTTCCTCTCAACTCCTACGGTGGCCGATTTAGTCCAACATTAACATGGCTTCCAGTTCGACCTCGTCCACATTCGACACGGTGCCATCGAGTGTTAAAACGCAAAAGGCGAAGCTTGAATTTACGGGTATGTCCCTCTTTGGCTAATGTACTTTCAAGATGGAGGGGCAACATGGCGACCCGCATTCGAACCCATTACCCGTATGTATTTTCAATGGCATATTATAAACTTACGAGAATACTTTATTACTTGAAAGAAGTAAATATACATTAATGAACACATATTTTTGAAAGAACTAAGTGTTTTTAGCTAAGAATAAACAAAAAAAGTTACACAGTGTAGCTTTAAGGGCTGTTCGCACCAAGGACAATAACTATAACGTTTTAATAATCATTCTAATTCTGTGAGAATAGGGAAGTCCACACCACAACTATAACGGTGATGCCAAAGAGGAACAATATTTTTGGAATCACTTTCAGAATTAATTTTTCTAGCTGATTAACTAGAAACTGATTTTCTAGCTATAAAAACAGCCAATCAGAATCCACCGGACTTTAAAGAGCTTGAGCATTCGACGACAAAACAGAACATTAAGTTAACATCATGTTAGCCTGTGCATGACGAATTGACAAATTACTTTTGTTCCTCTTTTGTAAGTGCTTTGGATATACTAAATGTTTAAATGTAAATGTATTTAAACATCATATCTGATAATTATGTTCATGAATGGGTTTTCACTGGCTCCACCAGGACACAGTGGAATGAGCGAGATGTTTGTATTGTGTTCATATCATATGTCACTGGTGAAGGCTTGTGGTGTCACAGTGATGTTTGTCCACTGTGTTTGTTGTTCGCTTCGTTCCGGCCATCACTATTAGGGAGACCGTGTCTCTCTAGGGCTTCCCTGTTATCTGCCACTGTCAACAGGAAATGTCCCTATAGAGGAAATCCCATCTGCAGACTGTAAACACACAAAGGACTATATTACCAATACAACTACAATGTGGTACTCTTTCTCAGGGCTTTTTCTAACTTTGTGCATTTTATTGCAGGTCCTGTTGTAGTGTTGTATAATTACATTGTCATTGTTTGTAGTTCTTAAAGTAAAATGGCTTTTTGTTTTCTGAGTTTCCATCTGATGTTGGGTTTCTCAAGCCCAGATTTTCTTTGTGAATCTGGTGAAACATGTCTAGGCCAAAATCAAAATTAATATAAAATAATATAATATAAAATATGTCACCCTGGACCACAAAACCAGTTATAAGTCGCACGGGTATATTTGTGACAATAGCCATCAATACATTGTATGGGTCAAATCTTTTATAAATATATACCAAAATTCATTAGGATATTAAGTAAAGATCATGTTCCTAAAGATATTATGTAAATTTCCTACCGTAAATATATATATAAAAAAGTACTAGTAGTAATAACATGCATTGCTAAGAACTTCATTTGGACAACTTGAAAGGCGATATTCACAATATGTAGATTTTTTTTGCACCCTCAGAATCCAGTTTTTCAGCCAAATATTGTCCTATCCTAACAAACCATACATCAATTGAATGCTTATTTATACAGATGATGTATACATCTCAATTTCCAAAAATTGACCCTTATGACTGGTTTTGTGGTCCAGGGTCAAATAAAATATAATAACATGTTTTACTTATGAGTTATAAATTATTTTAAATTATTCAAATTAGTAAAAGATTTATAAATCTACGGGGGGGGGGGGGGTTGTGCCTTATTATTTGGAGGGAAAATATTTGTTTATTTTTTGTGTAAAAAAATATATAATTAAAAAAACGGCTAAAAAGTAGTGTGGTCAAATCGATTAATAGCGATTATTCGCCTTTAACATAAGTTTGTGAAGGGTGTGTGTGTGTGCAAAAACTTTTATTTTAGATGCAATTAAAGTGATAGTTCACCCTAAAATGAAAATACTGTCATTACTCACCTGAATAATTTTTTTCTTCTTCTGCTAAACACAAAAAATACATATATTTTGAAGAATGTTTTTTTTTCTTCTCCATACTATGGCCCATCAACTGTTTGGTTACCCATATTCTTCGAAATATCTTTTGTGTACAGGTTTGGAACAGCTTGAGTAAATGATGACAGAATTTTCCTTTTTGGGTGAACTAACCCTTTAATCACGATTAAACAATTTAACAGCACTATAAAAAAGTATGAAAAGTATCAAATGACCTGGAATTGTGCTTGACATGTTTCGTTAGGTTCACTCTTCTGCCTATTAGTTATTTCCTCAAATGAATCAGCTAAACTATTCTCGGGACGCTTTCCTTGCCTGCTGTAAGTATGTAATTCACTGGCCTCTCCTGGTTTTTCTCCTGTCTTTGTACCTTCTTCTCTGGGCACTAACAGCTGTGGCTGCTGGGCCAGGTCTCGGGCCCATCCCCATGTCGCAGTTCGGCACGATATCTCGACAGATCTCCCGACACAACTCCTCCACCTCCTCCTCCGTCTCCATGGTTTCTGCCACGGGTACATACCGCCGAGCCCCGTCCGTCTCTTCCCAGTTCTCCCTGCAGCAGCCGCACGTTAACGGGGGCACAAACGCAAGTAAGAGACGAAGAACGCTGCACGAATATACAGACACGTTTAAAGTCACATCACATTGAATCACGCACTTGACAGTGTAATTCCTGTAAAAAATCAGCCATATCCAGGCATCTTAAAAGAGTTATTTTAGGCGCGTCCCGTCTGTGGTGGAGGGAACAGCCTGTCTCTCCCCACAGGTGTGCGGCCGTACACACTAATGTCATTAAGACCAGAAAAGCCTCAGATTTATGATTAGTGAGAGCACAGGGTCCGTGGCCACCTGTTTATGAATGGAGATTTATTGTCTCCTACGCATTAGAGCCGAGACTTTAAATCCCACTGTCAGATGTCCATGAGCATTAGAGCGAATGACGGTCATATCGGCATCAGACATGAATGAGAGCGTGAATGAATCACACATCATTCATGCATCCAGGGGAAAAAATCCTGCTCGTTTTAACAAACTGGCCACTATCACATCATCTGTCATCATGTGGACAGTGGGTTTATATTATATGTTAATCTCGTCTAACTGCAACATTTAGTTTTTTGTTTTTCTGAGGTGAAGTGTTTGCCTGTGGTTAGGGGTGGGCGAAATAAGATCAATTTTATCACAACTTTTTATTTTGGTTGATGATGATATACGCCACCGTTCCAAAAGTTTGAGGTCAGTACGATTTTTTTAAAAGAAATAAATACTTTTAATTAACAAGGATTAAATGAAATAAAAAAATGTCAGTAAAGACATTTATAATGTTACAAAAGATTATATTTGAAATAAATGCTGTTCTTCTGAACTGAACATTTTTTATCGCAAAAACATTAAACTGTTTTCAGCATTGATTATAATAAGAAATGTTTCTTGAGCAGCAAATCAGCATATTAGAATGATTTCTGAAGGGTCAGGTGACACTGAAGACTGGAGTATTCAGTTTGCATCACAAGAATAAATTACATTTTAAAATATATTAAAATACAAAAAAGTCATATTCATAGTCACGAAGTAATATTTATTTTATAATAATTATTATTTTGATTAAATAAATGCAGACTTGATGATTTTTTTCATAAGCAAAAAATCTTGCCGACCCAAACTTTTGAACAGTAGTGTTCATAATGATACACAATATTTATTTATGGAAAGGTTTTTTTAATAACCTTTTCACAGCAAAGTTTGCCCTTTTTTTTTTGAAGACTACTTTGCAATGAGGCAGATTTAGCAAAAATATATTCAAATGCTATTTTATCTGAAAAACCTAAAAATACATGGACTTTTTTTTGTTCCGGTTTTTTTTTTATGTTTTAAATTTAAGCATTTAGTCCTGAAAAAAACACCATATAACACCATTTCTTAAATGGGAATTTCCAAATTGAATAAGTGTTTATAGTTATGCAAAACAATATTTCACCAGATAAAAATGACTTCTTATGATATAATGATTACACTTTATTTGGTAACACTTTATTTTACAGTGTCCTTGTTTCATATGTTACATGTAATAATTTACTGTTATTACTATGATAAGTATAAGCAACTAACCCTATAGTAAGTACATGTAGTTAATTAATATTACTCAGTACTTAACCTGTTAACTGTGATTGGCCCACCGGTGGGCCCATTTGTCACTGCATGTTTAAAACAATTATATCCTATATTTATCCTGATATAATGTTGACAAACTATATATCATTCGAAAACTGTTTTGAAATCAGATTTTGCGTTACCAAGGAAACGATAATCTAATTTCTTCTAGAGGCTCCTCCCCTAGTGGGCGTCGTCATGTTTCATATTACAACATTTTTGCTATTTGTGGTACAGTGTCTAAACAAAATCTCTTTGGAACTTACATTTTTGTGATATCAACTTCAAAATTGGAACACAAATTGGTTAGACATTTGGCTTTGATTTGATAGTAATTTTAGCGTACACATTTTGTAACATATATATTTTATATAAAATATTTAGTACAGTACATTTCATTTACAGTAAATTTAAACTTTCATAACGTTTTCATAGTTTTTCATATAATTTTTTTAAGTGATTTCACTTGAGCCATAATCTGCTGACTCTCTTCTTTAAAATGAGACCAAACTTATGTCTATATTCCAACGCATTCTTGAATTGCAACCATTTAAGTTTGGATTTTCAAAAAGGGCGGTGACAGTTAACAGGTTAAATATATAATTACACAACAATGACGGCTCAAAATTAAGTATGACCCTTTATTTAAAGGTTTCATTGTTACAGTATAATTGCACTAACAAGGACGGAGTAATATTCATTAACTTCATGTACTTACTATAGAGTTAGTTGCGTGTAATTATGCGTCACCTCAAAGTGTTACTGGAAAGTCCGAAATTCATTGGTCAAAAAATATGAGAACGCTGCTGATTTATGTTATTTGAGATCAAATTACAAGAGAGAATGAACGTTCAGTCTTTCTATATCTATATAGGCTTCCTATTCCAATAGGAGTACTTTCCCCACCTTTATTATGTGGGACTGATGTTTTTTTTTTTCTCTCTCTTCCTCTTCCTGCTTTTTTCTCTTTCCTCATTGTTTCTCCTGCTCTTTGACTCTCTCTGTGTGTGTGTGTGTGGTTGTGATGGGTGGTGTTCAGTGTCTATGGCCCCCCCTCCTCCGCCCATGCCCCAGCTCACCCCACAGATACCACTCACAGGCTTTGTGGCCAGAGTACAGGAAAACAGTAAGTCTGACGGCCACCTTTCCCCAACGCTTCTCGCCGTAGCATGTGGATGCGTTAGAGGTTTCCTGCATGCTCCGACTGTTTGTGCTGATGTAGTCATTGTTCATTGTCGTAGCGACTGCAGGTCAAAGAGTGCATGCGTATTGCCATTGTATAATTCAATACACTACAACAGATCGAAACAAAGCCTTTCTTAATGCCTAAAGCCTGTTTGCTGCAAACAAAAAGTGTGTCACACATTTACATAAGTGTGTATTGTTTTATGTAACCTTAAAGAGGCTTACTAGGCAGTTTGAGGCAAGATTTTAACGTTTTGTACTTGAAAGGCGCTCATTGTTTTGTTTTTCTGCTTTATGTATGCTCTACATTGTGTTTTCCATTGGGTTATATTCAATGGCAATAAAGCATGCCTCATATATACACTTCCCCTGTGTGTGATATATTAGACGGCGTTTCACAGGCTACTTTTGTTTGATTTGTACCCAGCAAGCTTCAGGTAGGGCTGAACCACACTGATGCACCATGGGAAGAATTGAAACCTTTTATCCCAACGGTTCGCCAGTCATCAGAGCAGAGCACTTTGAGTGCACTATATTTCAGAAAGAAGCATGGCTTGATGAAGTTGTCATTGTAGGTTTTGTCTTAAACATCTACAAAGTGGTTTTTGCTGCCCTCTCGTGATGCGTTCTGGTACTGGGATGAGTTTTTGAGGTGGTCTCACAAAGCCGGACTGTTGACTATGAGCACACAGTCTGGTCAGTTTGCCATTTCTTTTGGATCCAAGGGATTGTTTTGAAAATGGAATTAATTCATTACAGTTCATATTGATTTTATATGCCATACAGGGGCATGTTTATCTGAAATGTATAGAAAAATGATAGAAAAAAAATAATAGTGTAACGCAGCCATATATTTCCATGTATTAAAAAAAAAACATTTATATTGGGTGAGAATGTTTGTAGGTTTTTATATTTTAAATAATATTATATTATTATAATTACTAATTAAAGACATGACATGATTTGAATATAATTGGTTAAATAATTAGAAACCATAGATTTTTTTTTAATCAAGTCACTGTATTGAAGCCAAATAAAATTAATGAAATATCAATGTTTAATTTGTATTAAGCTGACTGATTATATTTTATTTATATACTATTATAGTATTTATTCATCTTTTTAATAGATTTTATTTTTAGTGTATTTTTTGTAATTTTATGGGCTTTGTAATATTTATCATTTTTTATATTTCTATTTAGACTTAATTTACTTTTATTTCAGTATTATTATTATTATTATTATTTGTAATTTTAGCACTTCTACTTAATCTTATTTCAGTGGCCAAGACAACATTACTAATTTTCCATTTAATCTAATGCTCAAGTAATTTTTTCAGCCTTATTTTCCAAATAATAAATACAATTTTAAATGGTTTAAGCTTTAGTTAACAATACCAACTCTTCTGTCAATATAATTAATACAATTTATTTAATTATTTCCAACCATACTTTTGAAAGCAAACTGAAATGGAAATACAAAATGTATTAAAATTATTGTTAAAAAGGTTTAACTCTTAAACACTTTTAAAAGAGTTAAAAACTGAAACTCTTATTTGAATTTTTCTGTAACATTTTTCAGCCTCACATTTTCCACAATCCGGCAAACAACCCTAAGTGGCGTTCTACTTTTAATGTATAGAGTGTATAATGCGTATTATGAAGAATGATTCCATAATATTGCCGATTTTGGCTGTTGTGTTTAACTTCTCTGTTCCATTTAAATCTGGTAAGTATTCATATTCATGAGTTCCTTCATACAAATACAATAATCTCCCTAGATCCATAGATCTGTGTGTGATGTGTGTAATCCAGCGCCCGGCATGAGTGTCTCCAGCAGACATGAGCGTTGTTCATGTGATTTGCATGTCTACTAACCAGTCTGCATGAGAACGTGTGCATGGATTGCATGCCCAGCGCATCATTAATGCCTTTGATTGTCTGTTAATCTGACTGTTGTTTGATGGGTGTGCAGTTGCAGATACCCCGACTCCCCCGCCTCCCCCTCCACCAGATGACATACCCATGTTTGACGAGGCTCCGCCTCCACCGCCACCGCCGCCAGCCGACTATGAAGATGAAGATGCAGATGCAGCTGTGGTGCAGTACAGTGACCCCTATGCAGACGGAGACCCTCAATGGGCCCCCAAGTCCTACATTGAGAAAGGTGAAGCTTTTCATATACCTTTTTAATCTGCAACAAAACTAGAGATGTGCAACCGCAGGAAAAACTTGACATTGTGCACTCAACTAGCCTATAGGTTATTTAAGCCTATTCTCTTCATTGGGATGTTTATGTTAATCCGATATAAAATTTCATACCATATTGTCCTGCATAACCGGTAATCATTTTAATATGAGGTGAAAATGAAATTTTGTTTTCTGCTGCATATAAACACTTTTCAAAATAATATATTAATTTTAAAATGTAACAAACATGATGGTAATTTAAAAAGAAAACAAATGTAAATGACTAGCAGCATTAGTAGCTAACATTTAATTGACTAGTCAGATCTCGCACCGTATTAAACAGTAGTACTGGATATGTATTTTCTCTACAAAAATGCAATTATATATTACTGTTTATAGTTTTTAACATTATTTTTGTTTATTATTTTGTTTAATAGCATTTAGATACACCCACACATATATTTATTACATTTTATTTAGTAATGTAACTATTATATTGTATTTTTCATCATTATTATTAATTTGTCATTTTTAACATGTAATTATTTATATTTGAATTGATATTAACATGTATTTAGTTTTTTATTAACATTTATACATGCGTATTTATAGAAATATTTATAACATTTTATTTATTAATAGCAACTATTTATATTATGTATGTGTGTGTGTGTGTGTGTGTGTGTGTGTGTGTGTGTGTGTGTGTGTGTGTGTGTGTGTGTGTGTGTGTGTGTGTGTGTGTGTGTGTGTGTGTGTGTGTGTGTGTGTGTGTGTGTGTGTGTGTGTGTGTGTGTGTGTGTGTGTGTGTGTGTGTGTGTGTGTGTGTGTGTGTGTGTGTGTGTGTGTGTGTGTGTGTGTGTGTGTGTGTGTGTGTGTGTGTGTGTGTGTGTGTGTGTGTATATATATAATAATAATAATAATAATAATGTTATAAATAGTAAATGTTTTATATATATATTTATATATTTATATTGATTAACATGTATTGTTTATTTTTATCAACATATACACATATTGATACATATTTAAAAAAATATTTATTAACATGCAACTAATTATATTTTTCATTATTATAGTTTTTTATTATGTTTATTTTTATTTAACAATTATTTGTATTAACATATTTTAAATGTATTAATTTAACATAAAAAACTATATTGTTTTATAATTAGAAATAGTTTTATTTACTATTGTCATTTATTAACATATGTAACATTTATATTTTTGAAATAATCAACATGCAATGATTTATATATTTGTATTATTATTATTAACATTAAAAAAATAACATGTAACTGATATTTTATTGATATTGTTATTATTAGGTTTATTTCTATTGGTTAACCCGACAATATTTTTTTACCATTGTTTTGTTTATTTTATGTAACCATTTATAATTTTGAATTTAACGTGTAATGATTTTTTTATTTTTTATTTAAACGAGCAGTAGTAGTAACATTATTTTATTTTTATTGTTATTTTATTAACATATGTAACTATTTGTATTTTTTTTATATATTGTTCATAATAGTATTAAAACAGGCTCTCAGCCAATCAGATTGGAGAACCAGAAAGAAGTGTTGTATAATAACTATTATCGTTCATCTTTACAGTGGTTGCCATCTACGACTACATCAAGGATAAGGACGACGAGCTGAGCTTTATAGAAGGAGCCATCATCTACATCGTCAAGAAGAATGACGACGGCTGGTTCGAGGGAGTTTGCAACGGCGTCACTGGTCTGTTTCCCGGAAACTACGTGGAGTCCATCATGCACTATGCCGACTGAAGGGACCGTAACTAAATTCATATTTACCCAAACGATGATATCGTGAACACCGTATAAACCGTGTACAAGGATACATGTTTGTTCCTGACAAATGGCCAATCATGAAAATCTATGAACTTTACTTTGTGGTGATGGGTGGATGTGGGCAAACGGGATGGACCAACTATTCGGAGGAAGTCAGTGTACATAGAATGAGAGTTAGCCTGTGGGGTTTCCGTAGTGAATGTCAATCACATTATCTTCAACAGTCAATAACATGTGAACATGTAAAGTAGATGATTGTCTCCACTTTTTTTGACATTTCCAACTGAAATTCTGAGATTTATTTGATTTCCTTTACCTCCTCTCTCCGTGAGCATCATTTTGGATGCTCATTTTACAAACGTATTCATTTTAATGTTTTATCTTAAAGCACCATGTCATTGCCCCAAAGTGTATCAAAATCTAAACGTAAAGCATGCATACAAAATTGAAATATGTAACCTAAACGTTCAATTCCGTTCAGCTTCCATCTTTGTATTATTTACAGAACACTTTATGTTAAATATAGGCATTTGTAGACTACTTGTGTTTATGCTCTAATTTTTAGTTAAACATTGATATAAATGTTTTTATTAATTTGGTTAATGAATGCAAAGCACAGAAATTGTTCATGTTTCCACGAAGACTCAACAACGTCTCCCTCCATGGTGATATTTTTAGTTAGTTAATGCCAAAATGACTAAAGTATTTGCTGCGATGAACAAACATGAATTCTGTAGATAGCTTTAATATGTAAGCTGTAAGGTTTCTAATCAGTACAAATCACAATTCTTACAATGCTGGACTCATCTTTTGTGCCATGGTCTGTAACAAGTAACTGGCGTGTGTTGTATTGGACAGTACAGAGAGCAATATTGCAGTATGAGCATTGAACTGGTGTGGTTACTCGACTCGGGTCTGGCATTAATCACCCTTTCTTTGAGCTGTTTTAGGAGTCGCATTACAGAGATTTCATTCAACTACGTCTGACCACTGTCAGTCATTTCAGGAGTTTAAAGCTAATGCCTTGAGACTTTTTTTGTCATACTGAAACATTTGAAGTGTTCCAACTGAATTCCATCTGCGCTGAAGCTCGTCTCGGCACAGAATTTGTATTTATAATGTTAATTGAAATTTAATTGTACAGTCTTTTATAATAAATCATTCTATGTAAAACCTGAGTCTGTTCTTTTACCGTTTTTTGTTACTTTTTTAGAAGGATGTAGAACCAGATTCATGCACCATACATCAGATATTCATCAAAAGCTACAAAATAGAGCTAATAATTGTCTTTATAGCTAATGTAAATGGCGGTCAAACTAAATGTACAGTATGAGATGTTTTATGAGATTTGCAGGTTTTTGCTACAGCAATAAACTTTAAGTCATTTATGATAGACAGGCGTTAAATTGTGATGTTTGAGCTGGTGGTGATTCTGCTGCTCTAGATGGATAAGGCATGACCTCCTAATCCTCAAGAAAGCATGAAATATAATGTAGAAACACTAAATGGATACACTACTGTTCAATATGGACGCTTGTTTCTGCCACGGAATAAAAAAATAAAGGTAAGGGCAACTTTATCTCACATTATTGACTTTTTTTGATAGAATTTGCGAGAATATAAACTCATAATTCCGAGAGAATAAAAATTGAGAAAAAAGTTGGTTATTTTTTTTTCCAGGTCATAAACAAGTTCTCATGGCTCAAAAGTTATCCATTTATTCAAACAAATCTGGAAATAAATCACTTTTTTTAAATGAACACATAAAAAAAAGCTTATTTAATTTGTTTTAAAGTGTAGTTTAAGAAACAAACAAGTTAAAAAGTATTTCTAAATTGAAAAATTGACATTTGAAATGTTTCATTTATATATATATATATATATATATATATATAGGGATGCCACAATTATCAATATAATATTGAACCGTTCAGTACGGCATTCACGGTTCAATACGTGCTTGTGTATTGCGGTTTTCCGGTTTTGCATTGAATTAATTATTTTTCTACAAATTCTATAATTTGCCTCCATCCCAATACTGAACAACGCGACATACATTCACATCACACGTTAGTGGTAGAGTTATACTCACGGAACACTATAGATATTCACAATCACGAAAGTTCATTATTTGCATGCGTTTGGGCTCATTCGCGTGCGCGGTTTTAACATAAGGTGTGTTTGACATCGGCTGCGGCCGAAAGCAACTGATCGGCGAGAGTAGCCGCGTGCAGGCGGGGAGGAGCTGCAAACGGGGACACTTTCTACTTCCCGCAGTGACGCTCGCGCTGTGTTTGCATACTTTATCAGCTGAAGTGAAATAAATGCAATATTTGGCAATACACAGATGTTTCAGAGACATTATTATCATGTAATACTTTATGTACTGCTTAATACAGCGTGTGTTTGTACAAGAATAAAGTTCAACATATAAGCCTACACTATCAATGAAGTGGGGTCTACGTTTTTAATCAGTTCTATTTTGATAAACATGACAATATAACATCGCGACTACATGAAAGGAGGTTTTACTGTTATAAAAAAACAGATTTGTGCGCATTAGAAAGAGCTGAAGGTTTTAGAATAAACACGAAACACACGTGATCGCTGTCATGCGGTGAATCTGGCCAATCGTGGAACAGCTGTGTCGTCATCAGAGTCCGTGCAGCCTCGAGCAGTTGCTCTGGAGAAACTGCACCGGCTGTGTTAGCCGGTGTTCTGTCGATTTGTCCTACCTTGTCAGATTTTGCTACCTCCCATTAAAACAGTAGGTAGCACAATTCGACAGCAAAAAATGCTGCCTATCAGATTGTGCTACCATTTACATTTACATTTATGCATTTGGCAGACGCTTTTATCCAAAGCGACTTACAGAGGCCTTATTACAGCATCCAGCATCATATTCATATCATATTCATCTGATTTGAGGCTTTTTTAATATCCATACCTACCCCTACCCTGAACCTACCCTTAAAACTATGTAAATATTTTAAATAAATAAATATTAAATATGGATGTTAAATGCTACCTATCAGATTGTGCTACAAGAATCATATTAATGTGATTTGCTTTATTAATATCCATTAATATCCACACCTACCCCTATCCCTACCCTAAACCTACCCTTAAAATGTAAATATAAAAAATAAAAATAAAAAATATTGATGTGGGCATGCGCAGTAAGCCTTGGTAGGACAATCTGACGGGTAGGATGAAATGTCAGGACACCGGCTGCTCTCGAATCGCTCTCGCGGCACTTTGTTGACATACGTCACTGTCACGTGGCGTCGGCGCTGCCTCAAGTCGGACAAAATTTCTAACTGGCATGCACTGCTTCAAGTCAGCCGCCGATCGGTCTGCGCATCGCTGGGTGAAGTCGAACAAGCCTATAGAGTGTCGAAGTTATGACGTCACTTTGTAGGCCAACCCGGAAGTTAGCGGCGCATGGGTTCCCTCGATCGAAAAGCCATGCATTTTCCCCATAGACTTTTGGAAAATCGCAAAAAATAAGATCTGTGTTCAACAAAGAGTTATGACCCTTACACGTTTTGTCTATCAAGATAATCTTTACAAATTAATCCAAAATGTATACATTTTGAAGCCTAAATAAAGCCGTCAGATATAAAATGCTAACGGTAGGCTATAAACGGACTACAGCACACCATGGTTGCGGATCAACGTCATCATCAAGCTTCCTCAAACTTTATTTAAAAACCCCGCTCGCTCAATATGGTCTGCGCTGTGTATGAACACTTATCCACTTTTTCATGAGAAATATTGCCCATTCGTTTTTTCCAAAAATGTTAGAAACTAATTTTGTTTATGCATGCCTCTCTGAGATTTATCTTTTGTTAATGTTTTTTCAGACAATATGATTATCACTGTGATAATAACATTAAATGACATGAAACACAACCCAGTCTCTTTTTGTTAAATGCAAGTTTATGTATGATCAATAATACAAAAGGTATAATAAGCTATACATTAAATAAAGCAAACAATTCAGTCAAACATTCAAAGTCAGTGCTAGTCGGCTAACGTTACAACTGCAACGTACAGTTATAGCCTAAAAATAAACAAGTAATGAAACTTCACTTTGCACTCAGCCTAAACGATTTGCTAGGGAACAAATTATAGATCCATGAGAGCAAATATGGGCCGTTAAATCTCCACAAGACGAATTATAGCTGGAGACGCCACAGAGACATCAGAGCCAGCGGCAGACGGCAGAAGGACTAGCCGAGGAAAGTCTGCTCTCGCCGGCTAAACAAGCGCTGACCGCCGCTGACTCACTGGAGCTCACAACTCCGAAAACACCAGATAAAATGTTTAAATAGGCACTCTTCTTATAAATAAACCACAGATTTGAGCTTTAAACAACTACATTATCGACTGAAAAAGTCTTAAAACTACGTTTTGTCACACATTAACAGTAGATTTTAACACAAAAAGATGTGTAAACACAGCCCATGTCAGTCATTTCCAAACGAGACGAACATGTGAAGAGAGTAAACTCCAAATGTTCAAGAATCCAACTTCACACGAATAGCGCGATTTATTCACGCCACATAAGTTCTTCATAAGGCTGAAACGCGGGCTAGTGAGAGATTGCCTGTTTGTCACGATGACGTCTAAAGTCCCCGCCAAAGGATGTAGTCCCTTTTAGCAACTTGTTAGCAACCACCGTTTTTAAGACACAATAAAGTTTAAAAAAAATCACAAGCAGGTTTTAACTAATGTGTTTTATGTCATAGATCAAAACGTGAAAATATTTAGAGGCTTTGTTAACCACAGACCTTATTTCAGGCGATTTAGCAAAAACCCATTAAAAAAACCCATAGACTTTAGGGCGAGGGAACCGGAAGTGCTAAAATGCACACTCACTTCCGTGTTTTGGCCTACAAAGTGACATCATAACTTCGGCACTCTATTGAGACAGAGCGACACGCGTCATAATCTGAAGACAACGCCCACCGGGGGGGGAAACAATCGAACGCTCTCCATTGACTTTGCATTGCGTGAAGCGGCCTCCTTGTCATTTCGGACTTATAACAAAAAATAGAACAATGTCTAAAAGCTGATATGTGACAAAGTGTACAGCAAACAAGCTAAACAAAACCCAGAACCAAAAACCCAGAAGTTTTTATGAGCTGTTGACCCAAAAAACGAGCGTTTAAGGACAAAAAAGTGGATACAGGCCATTGAGACAGAGCGTGACACGTTATATTACACTGAGAAGTACACACACTGGAGGGGAACGTGATCAGCGACAGGAAATATAACATAAACCTGACATTTGGATATTTGACTTAACAGTGACAAATGTCACATATCAGCTTTTAGACATTGTTCTGTTTTTTGTTGTAAGTCCGAAATGACAATGAGGCAGCCTCACGCAATGCAAAGTCAATGGAGAGCGTTGGATTGTTCCCCCCCCGATGTGGGCGTGGCCTAAATACGCTCTGTCTCTATGCGCTTTTCCGAGCGCGCGCACTGAAAGCCTGTCAAACACGTGATTACTGTACTAAGTAGTCGTCTTACTGCGCTAATACTGTCAAATACACACAAGGTTAACATAAACACAGTTGGTTATGTCTAAAGTGAAAGTAAAACTGCGCGTGTCTGTGTATTAGATGCACTCAGGTCTTAAATTGACAGCAGCAGTAGTGAACACGCCGTCCTTAAAGGGACAGTTCACCTCTAAAATGATGTCATTATTTACTCACTCAAATATTGTTCCAAACCTGTATTCATTTCTCGATTACAGAATTTTCATTTTTGAATGAACTATCCCTTTAATGTTAATACAACAACAAAAGACAAAGAGAAAATCACTCATTGCTCTTGACTGAAAAACTAATACAGTAGCTTTAATAAGAATCAATGTATATTTTATAGTGAAGTCTATGTAGTGTTTTATTTTTACATTCATTCATTCATACTTAAATGCTGCTGTACAGCTCTGAGCTGCCAGTGTAAATCTTTATATATATTTATTTTATATTTTACAATACACAAGGAATGTGTACAAGGTTTTTTTTTTAAAGTAAAGTTTTAAGTTTAAGTAAGGTTTTTCAATTCTTTTAAGTAAAATAAAGAAAGAGTATTGCAATAAAAAATTGTCTTTTCTCCTTTTTTTTCTCCTTAACCTCTTGCTGTTCCTGTCGCCTAAGAATAGAATAACAAAAAACTGATGTGAAAAGCCATCAGAACCGAACCAAACTGAAAACCGTGTTTAAAAACCGAGGTATGTATTGAACCGTGGACTAACTGTATTGTTGCATCCCTAATATATATATATATATATATATATATATATATATATATATATATATATATATATATATATATATATATATATATATATATATATATATATCAGGGCTCCAGAGTGCGACTAAATGGTCGCATTTTGCGACTAAAATTTGAGAGTGTGCGACTGAATTTTACATCCAGTCGCACATGTGCGACTAGTAAATTTGCCTGCTGTCGGTACTGGAGAAATTAAGAAAATACATTTACTAATTATAATTGATAGACGTTATGTCTGGCAAATTCTATCTTTGCCAGCCGTTTCTATATGAGATAATATTAAACCATTTGTCCGTGATGCATTTTTGTCATTCGCAGTCCAGAAGAGAGAGAAAGCGAGCTCTCGCTCTCTCACGTGAGCTACAGCGAACACAACACCACAGTCAGCTTTAATGAGTGACGATGGCCAAGAGAACTACACAAACGTTTAGTCTGCTTAAACTTTAGGGATGTGCTGTGATATTAATCTAATTTTATTTTCGATTTTGGCTTCCAAGAATTATAAAAAGATGGTATGAGGTAAAACTATTCCTATAGCCGTGTTCGTCGAGCTCATCCTTCCCTTCACAGCTGCGCCGTCATTTCTCCCTAAACCTAAAGTAAACGTCAGATTCAGTGATAGTTGTAAACTGCAGTCTCTACTGTTGCTAAACTGCGGGATGTGTTTGATAATAAAGAGCTATTAAATGCACAATAATCCGCGCAAGAGACGCTGTTTCCAACTTCAAGGCGGCTTATGTGTGTGTGCTGCGAAATGGACCGACTTGCACTTTATATTTTAGGCTTCGTGTGCGCGTCTAAACCATCAAATAAACAACAAATAGCCGGTGTCAAAATGACCGGATTGGAGAGTAGTTACTTAAACAGTTTATATCTTAAATGGGCGTAAATAGTTTGGAGAAATAGGAGAATATGATATTATTAATTCTACATTCGATCGGTCTTAAAGGGGCAGCGTCTAATAAACCTGCTGACGATTGAGCCATTCATTCGAATCGAACAAAAGGCAAATAGAAAATATTCACATCTCTTGAATTAATAACTTTAGCTTTTATAAGCATTAATCTATCAATTTATACAGTGAAAACTATGCAGTGTTATTTTACATTTCATTACTTTATTAGATTTCTTTGTAGGTTTGTTCTTTACTGTAATATTAATGTTCGCAGACCTTCCGAATGCCTGCACACTGGTCCATTTACACATAGATGTTTTATATTTTTGTTCAAACTTTGCGGTTTCTTTTGCTATAGATATTTTACTTTTCAGATTATAAAGCCATGTTAATTATGTTCTTAATTATGTTTTTTTTTTTCATAAAAATAAAATAAATAAAGTATAATAAAAATAACCGGTAAGAATACTGTTAAAGTACCGGATCGATAAGCAGTATCGGTAAGAGTAGTAATACCATTAAAACCTTAACGATACCGATCCCTATCAGTAATACAGTGGAAATTAGTAGATTTGGTTAGCATGTTGATTTGCGGTGTGCGCCCCTAAAATTTCTGGTTGTGCCCCTAAAATCTTCAGTTGGGGGCCACTGTGCTCCTAGTGAAAAAATTTAGTCTGGAGCCCTGTATATATATATATATATATATATATATATCCCGTTTAATCCCACATTTTTTCTTGCAATTTGAGTACATGCAATTTACTCCTTAGACCTCCCTAACACAAACTTTATGCCTTCTTTGATTTTATGTTGGTTAAGTAAGTGAAATATTAGGTTTTATACTGAAACAGCATAGTCAAAATTCATACAAATTCTTCAATTAGACCTATTTACACATTTAAAACTTAAAATAACAGTAACATATCCAACATATAAGAATGAGATATGATTAGAATTTACTTCAAAACTTTATTTCTATTGTTCATGTTACACAATGTTTAAACGTACAATAATACAAACACATTTGGCAAACTCGTATGAGGTAGGCTCATTCATTTATGAAAAACAGAAGCCAGGACATGGAAACCATACACCACTCCGCAATAGGGCTACATATGATACATGTATCCTGTAGGTGATGAAAGGCTCCACAATTTATACCCAAACCTGATTGGTTTGCCCCTGATATATAGCTTGCAACCATGCCTGCCATAATAAGGTATCATGCTTTCGTCAACCGATAACCGTTTTTGGTATGGCATCATTTTGTATGATTCATTCAGTGCACTGAAGATGGGCCGTACTTTGTAAAAAGGCTCTTGAGTTATCCACCAGATGGATTGAGGCCATTATCTCATCAAAGCGATTCCTTCTCATTGCATTTGAGATGGCTTCATTGTAGACATCAGGGTCATATGACCAAGACATGTGTCGCCGTGGCACAGAACTGTAGCCAGATTTGAGAAGAACCCCATAAAAAGTTAGCAACTCATTAATAACAAAAATAAATCATAGTACATTAATAACCTCACACATTCTGTCGCTAATACTCTACATCTCCCCAAGTAACACTGTGGTGATTTTCATGTTGCTCAACTGTTTTATTCTTTAATTGGTCATGATTTTGACATATACATATACATATTATTAAAGAATGAAACAGTTAAGCAACATGAAAATCACCACAGTGGTTCTTGGGGAGGTGTAGAACAAGAATCAGGCGATTTAATTTGATTTAATACATTTTTTATGAATTATTTAAAACGTGTAATGTATATTTTAACGCATGGATAGCGTGACCGCAGTAAGATAGCGTGGGTATTTAAACCCAGATCACGATCTTTTTACGATTAATCGTGCCGCTCTAATTTGTGTTATATTAATGTTTCGTTATTTCTTTTCTTCCTAAAACCGACACTGTAGACACATTGATGTGGACGTGTCCACATTAAAGGTGCTGTATTTATGTTTTTGACTGTACTAAAGCCTAAAAATGCCATAATATGTTTGCAGATATTAAAGAAACATGCTGAGTTCACATACTCGTCTATCTGAAAAACAATGCTATAGCCAGTTATTTTACTTTGAAATGTGCGTTCCACGTCAGAATGTCTGTGTTTAATTTGGTCCGTGCGATAACGCACATTGCCAGTTTACCCAATAGTATTTTGACACCACAGGTTGCCGGTTTGCATAGCATAATTGCTGCCATGGAAGCCAGCAAACAAAGTGGGTCAGAGATCGCAAAGTCTCGGCATCCATCTAAAAATCTCCATGAACGGAAGCATATTAAAACACGGAAAAATCAACTCATCAACTTACAGTGTGTAAGTCTCCTTCAGGGCTTAAAAACGGAAAAAAATATCAATCGGTTCACTCCGAGCAGAATCGATATTATAGCGTTTCCGTTTTTGCGTTCCTCAATAAACATTACTGTTCCGAAAACGGTTTGATTTGAAAAAATACCGGTTAATAACGTTATTTTAATTTAGCCTATACAAATATGTATAAATAGACTTATTTTTCACCCAATAATAATAATAATACGCATAGTAATTAAACTTGAATAATATTTCATAACATTTTTAAAACCACAACAGAAATACATGCATTAATTACAAAGCATAAACAGCGGACCTGTTTTAATGGAGCGTTAGACAATCGAAAGTGGCCCTCCATCCATCCATCTTCTTCCGCTTATCCGGGGCCGGGTCGCGGGGGCAGCAGTCTAAGCAGAGATGCCCAGACTTCTCTCTCCCTAGACACTTCCTCTAGCTCTTCCGGGGGGACACCGAGGCGTTCCAAGGCCAGCCGGGAGACATAGTCCCTCCAGCGTGTCCTCGGTCTTCCCCGGGGCCTCCTCCCGGTTGGACATGCCCGAAACACCTTCCCGGGAAGGCGTTCAGGAGGCATCCGGAACAGATGCCCGAGCCACCTCAGCTGTCCCCTCTCGATGTGGAGGAGCAGCGGCTCTACTCCGAGTTCCTCCCGAGTGACTGAGCTCCTCACCCTATCTCTAAGGGAGCGCCCAGCCACCCTGCGGAGAAAGCTCATTTCGGCCGCCTGTATCCGGGATCTTGTCCTTTCGGTCATGACCCAAAGCTCATGACCATAGGTGAGAGTAGGAACGTAGATTGACCGGTAAATCGAGAGCTTCGCCTTACGGCTTAGCTCTTTCTTCACCACGACAGACCGGTACATCGACCGCATTACTGCAGAAGCTGCACCGATCCGTCTGTCAATCTCCCGTTCCATCCTCCCCTCACTCGTGAACAAGACCCCTAGATACTTAAACTCCTCCACTTGGGGCAGGAACTCTCCACCAACCTGGAGTGGGCAAGCCACCCTTTTCCGACTGAGGACCATGGCCTCGGATTTGGAGGTGCTGATCCCCATCCCAGCCGCTTCACACTCGGCTGCAAACCGTCCCAATGCATGCTGAAGGTCCTGGTTAGAAGGGGCCAACACGACAACGTCATCCGCAAAGAGCAGAGACGAAACCGTGTGGTCCCCAAACCTGACACCCTCCGGCCCTTGGCTGCGCCTAGAAATTCTGTCCATAAAAATTATGAACAGAACCGGCGACAAAGGGCAGCCCTGCCGGAGTCCAACATGCACCGGGAACAAGTCTGACTTACTGCCGGCAATGCGGACCAACTCCTGCTTCGGTCATACAGGGACCGGACAGCCCTCAGCAAAGGACCATACTCCCCCAGCACCCTCCACAGGATGCCGCGAGGGACACAGTCGAATGCCTTCTCCAAATCCACAAAACAAATGTGGACTGGTTGGGCAAACTCCCATGAACCCTCCAGCACCCTGTAGAGGGTATAGAGCTGGTCCAGTGTTCCGCGACCAGGACGAAAACCACACTGTTCCTCCTGAATCCGAGGTTCTACTATCGGCCGGATTCTCCTCTCCAGTACCCTGGCATAGACTTTCCCGGGGAGGCTGAGAAGTGTGATCCCCCTATAGTTGGAACACACCCTCCGGTCCCCCTTCTTAAAAAGAGGGACCACCACCCCGGTCTGCCATCCCAGAGGCACTGTCCCCGACCGCCACGCGATGCTGCAGAGGCGTGTCAGCCAAGACAGCCCCACAACATCCAGAGACTTGAGGTACTCAGGGCGGATCTCATCCACCCCCGGTGCCTTGCCACCGAGGAGTTTCTTGACCACCTCGGTGACTTCAGCCCGGGTGATGGACGAGTCCTCCTCTGAGCCCCCAGCCTCTGCTTCCTCAATGGAAGACGTGACAGCGGGATTGAGGAGATCCTCGAAGTATTCCTTCCACCGTCCGACAACATCCCCAGTCGAGGTCAACAGCCGCCCATCGCCACTGTAAACAGCGTTGGTAGGGCACTGCTTCCCCCTCCTGAGGCGCCGGACGGTTTGCCAGAATCTCTTCGAGGCCAGCCGATAGTCTTTTTCCATGGCCTCACCGAACTCCTCCCAGCCCAGAGTTTTTGCCTCCACGACCACCCGGGCTGCAGTCCGTTTAGCCTGTCGGTACCTGTCAGCTGCCTCAGGAGTCCCACAAGCCAGCCAGGCCCGATAGGACTCCTTCTTCAGCTTGACGGCATCCCTTACTTCCGGTGTCCACCACCGGGTTCGGGGATTGCCGCCTCGACAGGCACCGGAGACCTTGCGTCCACAGCTCCGAGCAGCCGCTTTGACAATGGAGGTGGAGAACATGGTCCACTCGGACTCAATATCTCCAGCCTCCCTCGGGATCCGGTCGAAGCTCTGCCGGAGGCAGGAGTTGAAGATCTCTCTGACAGGAGACTCGGCCAAACGTTCCCAGCAGACCCTCACAGTACGTTTGGGTCTACCGAGTCTATCCAGCTTCCTCCCCCGCCATCGGATCCAACTCACCACCAGGTGGTGATCAGTTGACAGCTCCGCCCCTCTCTTCACCCGAGTGTCCAAGACATACGGCCGCAGATCAGATGAAACGACCACAAAGTCGATCATTGACCTACGACCTAGGGTGTCCTGGTGCCATGTGCACTGATGGACACCCTTATGCTTGAACATGGTGTTCGTTATGGACAAACTGTAACTAGCACAGAAGTCCAATAACTGAACACCACTCGGGTTCAGATCAGGGGGGCCGTTCCTCCCAATCACGCCCCTCCAGGTTTCACTGTCATTGCCCACGTGGGCGTTGAAGTCCCCCAGTAGAACGACGGAGTCCCCAGTCGGAGCACTTTCCAGCACCCCTCCCAGGGACACCAAGAAGGCCGGGTACTCCGCACTGCCGTTCGGCCCATAGGCACAAACGACAGTGAGAGACCTATCCCCGAGCCGAAGCCGCAGGGAAACGACCCTCTCGTTCACCGGGGTAAACTCCAACACATGGCAGCAGAGCTGGGGGGCTATAAGCAAACCCACACCAGCCCGCCGCCTCTCACCATGGGCAACTCCAGAGTGGTAAAGAGTCCATCCCCTCTCGAGGAGTGTGGTTCCAGAGCCCAAGCCATGCGTGGAGGTGATTCCGACTATCTCTAGTCGGAACCTCTCAACCTCACGCACAAGCTCAGGCTCTTTCCCCGCCAGCGAGGTGACATTCCATGTCCCAAGAGCCAGTTTCCGTGTCCAGGGATCGGGTCGTCTAGGCCCCCGCCTTCGACTGCTGCCCGATTCGCTTTGCACCGGCCCCTTACGGTCCCTCCCGTGAGTGGTGGGCCCACGGGAAGGTGTCCCCACGTCGCTCCTTCGGGCTGAGCCCGGCCGGACCCCGTGGGGGAAGGCCCGGCCACCAGGCGCTCGCATACGAGCCCCAACCCCAGGCCTGGCTCCAGGGTGGGGCCCCGGCTGCGCCATACCGGGCGACGTCACGGTCCTCCTTCTTTTTGTCATCATAAGGGGTTTGTGAAAGTGGCCCTCTTATGCCTAATTCTTTTCAGAAGAGTGATAACATTCTTTGTACATAACTTTTTTTCAACACGACTTGTTTTAAAAATTGCATGAATAAAGAATAAATAAACTGGATAACCATTGCTCTTTTAATGCACCGTCAACTGCTAATTTCAAAGCAAACACTGCGCAACACGTCCATGCATCACATAATCAAATTCAGTCAGCTAATAAAGCTTGATCATTTAATGCAATCTAACATACCATTTAATGCGAAGCATCAACCGTCTATATAGAAAACATTGACCTGTCCTGTATTGGCAATCTGAAAGACTATAGGAAAAATGTTTGATAGATGCTAGTAACCTTGGATAGGCTTAAACGGAATCCATAAACTAACCTAAATCAGACTATTTGAGCTTAAAGTCCGTACTGCTTATTTAAACGTTCGAAAAGAATGTCCTCCAATACCTGCACATTCATTGTAGACCTCAGTGGGGAAAGAAATGTACTGAGGCATGAAAATGCGCGCTCTACACTGACTTGCGTACCGGTAGATTCATAGATGACTGGTGCGCGGGCATTTCACTCACGCTTGATCCGTCAACGTCACATGCTGTACTACTCAATTCATTATTGGTCACTGCCAAATTAAAATATTAAAAGAACGATAAAATAACGTTATTAACCGGTTAATGGCCATTTCAAATTAACGTTTCTGTTCAGAACGATTCAAATTGATTTTGATTTCTTTTTCGTTTTTGTTCCTCTTAAAATTTGTTCGTTTCCGGTTTTCGTTTTCGTTCCTTGAACCGGTTCAGAGCCCTGGTCTCCTTGTGGTCCTGTTGTGTGTCCTCACAACCCTGGCAACCCGCTTGAGTGTCGAGTCTAAGGAGGAGGAGGGGGCGGGTCAAACAATATTTTGAATTTGGACTGCAGTGCCCATTTCAAACACAAAGATGTCCTTCTTACATACAGCACCTTTAAGCATTTCAGTGGCCTTAAACAGAGCAGATTCAGTTCACAAACAATTGACAGTTGTGACCTAAATATTTTCAGTTACAATAATTAATCTTAAAATTCTAAATTAGTAACTTCCTTTTCACTCAGAGAGGATCTTGGCTAGTTTTCAGTCAGACTTGTAAATTCCGTTCACGGGAGACTCGCTCTGAACGAATCATTGAATCAGTGAATTATTGACTCGAGAACAGCTGCAATCCAATCAGTCCAATTCACGAATGAATTGTTTGATGTGATTTGCGAACTGATTTAACAGGATGATCGGACAGCGCTTTTGTGTGTCTGAGCATGTGACGATTTCTAAATTTTAAAATAATGAGTAACAATATATTTTATGAAATGTAGTGGAGTAAAAAGTATGACCTTATGCTTTGTAATGTAGTGAGTTTAACAGATAGCCTACTTCAAAAAATTACTTTGTTACTGTCCACCACTGTTAAAAACTAGTGATGCGAGTTGATTAAAATAATTAACCACAATTAATCACAGGCTTTGAAAGCGTTTCACACTTTCACGCTAGTTTTGTTTCACAGAAAAAAATAAAGGCATAAAGGATTGGAGCAACATGGCGGTGAGTAAATGATGACAAATTTTTGCTTTTGACTGAACATTACTGATGTCAACGAATGCTACTGCATGACTGAAGACAATCCACCTGATTCTGGACAGCAACACCTGCACAATTCAGCATTTACAGCCTTCATGACAGACACACTGTGACATTTTTACTCCTCTTCCTCTTGTCAGTGTCATCATTTCTTTGCAACGTATTTTTTCCTTTATGATATTTTCGTCAACTGTATGTTTGAATTAAAAACGTTTAATTAATGTTATCATTCATATTCTTTGTCACGTCTTATCGTTGAAATAAAATAAAAAAAGCGGCCAACCAACATTTTCGTAATCACCCCTCATTCACTATTGACCCTTTTGCACATTTTCGGGTCAAAAGTGGAAGTCGTCATAGTTGGGTAAACTTCTATAGCGGTGAATGAAAGACTACATAATGTACAAAATATATATATATATATATATATATATATATATATATATATATATATATATATATATATATATATATATATATATATATATATATATATAGAAAAAAATCCACAATAGTCTTTTCATAACTTTCACAAAAAGGAAGAAACAGAGAGAGATGGATAACGGCAATCAGAAGAGAGAAATATGTCAATTTTACCGTCACTTCCATCCGCTGTATTAGAAACACCCTCACAGCAGTGTTAAATAGTTTTTTGTAATTTGATGCAAATGTTATATATAAAATATAAAAAACGTTGCAGAATTTACGATGCTGATGACCATTAAAACGCATCATCAATGTCTGTGAAAAGGGTCCATTCCCTACATTACTCCACTAATATAGTTCACCTGAAGGAGTGAATGAAAACGAGTGAGGCTGACGCTGGAAGGGCTGCCGCTTTTGCATAATCTGTGCTTGCTGTTCAATAATAATTTGAAATGTTGTAATGAAAAGGTGTTTCTTGAATGGAAAATAGCATGTATAAACCTTAATTATACAATTAATAATCAATAAAAAAGGAATTTATACCTGTTTGTTATTATGCTGTACCCACATTGGAAAATTAATGGATGGATAATTCAGCTGCGGGCGCCATCTTCTGTGAGACACAGCGGCGGGAATTCATTCAGCAGGACTGTCACAGTGCATTATGGGTACCCTCTAAGAAGAAGAAGAAAAAGGAAAGTGTGAAGGCCACTTACGTTAACCCATACTCAGAATTTGTCCTGGGCATTTAACCCTTCTAAGTAAGTGCACACACATTAGGAGCCATTTTTGCTGTGGCGCCCGTGGAGCGGTTAGGGGTTAGGTGAGAATCGAAACTGCAACCTTCGGGTGACCAGTCTGATAGTTTGAAATGTAGCAAAATGGCAGCTCCAGTAGTAATGAAAAGATTTATCTTGAACTCTATCATGGAAACTAGCTCGTATAAACCTTAATTAAACAATTTAATAATTAATAAAAAGGGATTTATGCCTGTATGATATTACGATAAACCCACATTGGACCAGCGGTTTGGAAAATGGATGGATGATTCAGGGACAGGTGCCATCTTTTGGAGAGACATGGAAATGAATTTGGCGTGACCGTCACCGTGCATTATGGGTACTCTCTAGCTATCGAGTGTACATCGATTATACTTGTCATTGCAGTGCACTGTGGGATTAAATGAGAGCACTCAATAACGCCCACATTTCTCGGACAAATGAAACTACAAGTGGCTGTTCCCTCAAATAGTGCACTATTTAGGCACATGGGGCGATTTCAGACACTCACGTGACCTACCAGCTTCAGTTGCTTCGCTTCACTTTCATTTATAAATCATCTCCTGTGGCCTCATGTGATATCAAAGTGTCCCTTGAACCCGCTCTACAGAATCTCTGCAAAAATAGCAGCTCATGTTAGTAGGCCTACTGTTTATCGAATACTATGTATTCGGACATAGGTGTACTACTCTTTTGCCATACTTTTTTTCGCATTACTATATATAGGGAAGTATTTAATTTTGGACACAGTGCGGTTGTCCACTCGTTATTGCAGTGCATTCTGGGATGGAATGAGCGCACTCAATATCGCCCACTGTGTTTTTGGACACCACTACAAATGGCTGTCCCCTTAAATAGTGCCCTATTTAAGGGTATAGGGTCGATCTCGGACACAGCCTTCAAAGAGCGTATGCACATCTGGTTCCGGAAGTATTTTTCGGAATCATTTTCCCATTTTTTAAGTGTTCACGTAAAGAGATTTAAACTGTGAACCATAACAATCTAATTATAATTTTAAATGTACAATGAACTGTATACTGCTTTAATGATGGAAACAACTGATGTAATTGAATTAAAATGACAGATACATATAAAACTGTTGTACATTGTGTGTATACAGAAAAAAAATATTTTACGTGTACTGCAAAATATGCACCTGAATACAAATATTTAAGTTGCTTGAAAGAAATAATGCAAACTGATGGCTTCAATAAAACCATATATTATATGTTAAAACTTTGTAGCTCACAGCAGGTCTGTTTTAAACTATTTGTTTAACTGTCGGAGATTTATAACATAGATCATTTTGGGATTTTGTTTTCCTTTATTATACTTTGGCATTTAAAACTGTGTGCAGGCAGGCTTATTAAAAAGGAAAAGGCAGTTAAAGCAAATATAATGAGCGTATCTAAAATATGTAGGCAAACCTGTGTTTTATATATATATATATATATATATATATATATATATATATATATATATATATATATATATATATATACTGTCCCTGACAAAAGTCTTGTTCGCTTATGTACAAATTGACCTGAAGTGCCGCTGAAATTTTTTCTAATCAAGATTTGTTTACAAGAAATTGCTCATTTTAATCCCAACAGCTTTTGTAATAATGTTTCTGTGCAAAACGAAACTGTCAAAAAGTATTCTAATATTCACTGCTTGGTAAAGCCCATTGAGTCAATTTTTGCCAAGACATAAGTGTTGTCGCCTTGTCATATGAGCTTCACCTGTGACTAATAATGGATCAATTAGGTCTCAGGTGTGTATAAAAAGAACCCCAGTACACTAGACCTTCACATCAACTGCAACTAGACCTCTGCAAACATGCCCAAGATTCACCCTGAGACTAAAGTTTTGATTATCAAGAGACTGAAGACCAGATCCACTGCTGATGTGGCAGACACCTTCAATGTATCTCAGCGTCAAGTACAGAGGATAAAAAAAAGATTTGAAGAGGCTGTAGTGATGGCCAAATGAAGCGTTTCGAAGCATTATTGCTTTCTGATACAATTGTGTCGAAAATGGTTCATTACTCGAAGCTTCATTCAGATAGAAATTGCAGCACCATCTCCTGGTGAAGTAAATGTAATGCAACAAAGCTCAAATCCTTAAAATGCAAGTAGGCTTATGTGTTAACGCCCCGTTTATTACGTGTTTACCGAGGCGATCAAAGCTGAAACAGTGTTTGTGCTGTGAAACTCATTTATGTAGGTGCATTTTACAGATACTGATGAATTTCATATGTTCACCTTGATAATAAAACATTAGGCATGATGTGTGTGTGTGTGTGTGTGTGTAATTTCTTTAGACAAGGACAGAAGATCAGACCAGCTTAAAAAAAGTTTGAAACCATCACAGAAATTCAATTGGTTCTAATAAAATAGAACTCAGTATAACTTGTTAACTGGTGGGACTGATATTTTTGTATGTTGAAAGGGATGTGCTTGTGTAACTGGTTGTACTTGTGTAATGTAGCAGAGGTTTTTGAAGTTTCTGTCTTTGATGCGTGTTTTATGTAACAATGTTCATATGTTCTCTAATTAATAATAGAAAAAAATAAAAAATCTTTCAGAGGGTGACACTGAAATAAACTCAATCCACTCTCCTCAACAATAATGCTAATCCAAACACCGACTACTACAACCCACGGTGTTGCCATGGTTTGGCTTCACTTTTATAAGAAATTCAGCCGCCAGGTTTCAAACCTGTCAACACTGGATTGGGCTGTCAAAGCAGTCAGGTGGTCCACTACAGGAGTGAACCAGTGTGTTTGCTTCAGACGTCATTTTCACGTGACTAATGACGTAATGATACAAGCTCCGAAGCAGTGGTTCATTGCAAGGACCGTTCGAGTTTTAAGCAAGCTTCGGAGCGTCAGTGTCAGACGTAACATCACTAACTGGAGACGTTTTTGACAAGCCCAGGTCAGGCAGACCCCGCAAGACAACTGCTCGAGAGGACCGTTTGTTGGCTTGAAAATCCAAGACCAGACCATTTTCCACTGCAGCAGAGCTCCACGAGACCTGGTCACCTGAAGTCCCTGTGTCAACGAGAACAGTTTGTCGGATTATGTCTCGAAATGGCCTCCATAGTCGATTCAGTGCCCAGAAGCCAGCACTAAACAAAAGAAAATTGAAAAACGTGCAAGGCCCACAGCCTGCTAAAAGGATGGACGCTGGAAAAGTGGCAGAAGGTGGATTTTTCAGATTAATCTTCTGTTGAATTACACCACAGTCATCGCAAATATTGCAGGAGACCTACTGGAGCCCGCATGGATCCGAGATTCACCCAGAAAACAGTGAAGCTTGGTGGCGGAAAAATCATGGTCTGGGGTTACATCCAGTATGGGGGTGTGCGAGAGATCTGCCGGGTGGAAGGCAACATCAATAGTCTAAAATACCAAGAAATCTTAGCTACCTCTTATAATCCCAACCATAAAAGAGGCCAAATTCTGCTGCAGGATGGTGCTCCATCGCATACTTCCATCTCCACATCAAAGTTCCTCAAGGCGAAGAAGATCAAGATGCTCCAGGATTGGCCAGCCCAGTCACCAGACATGAACATCATTGAGCATATGTGGGGTAGGATGAAAGAGGAAGCATGGAAGACAAAACCAAAGAATACTGATGAACTCTGGGAGGCATGCAAGACTGCTTTCTTTGCTATTCCTGATGACTTCATCAATAAATTGTATGAATCCTTGCCAAACCACATGGATGCAGTCCTTCAAGCTCATGGAAGTCATGCAAGATATTAAATTTGGATCTCACAGCACCACTACTTAATATGCTGACATATTTTTGTATTTGCAGCAAATTTGTTCAAATTCTGTATAGGCGACAACACTTTTGTCTTGCCAAAATTTGACCTTTCTGTCTTGATTAAATGATAAATCTTTTTTCAGTGGAACTAATTTATTTCAGTGCATTAAACATCATTTGGGAGGGTTTTAGCTTTTCATATGAGCTATTTCTAACACCAATTGATTAATTAAAAGTCAGGTTAATAGCAGGTGTTTTCTACAAAATAGATAAGCGACAAGACTTTTGTCAGGGACTGTATATATAGATTACACAGCTATATATATATATATATATAAAGGTAATATAGTACATGTAACATAGAGCTCATGCTGCTCTGATAGACTTACTGCTGATATCAAGTGTTGTTTACATTTAAATGAGCCTCATCATTCTATGTCAGTTGAATAATATCGAGTTGATATTTGAAATCAACACAACTTTTTCTGAAGCCTTGAAGCCTGATCACACGTGCTACAAACTCTTTACAACTCTACAATTTGGTAAGTTTTATCAGTTTGTCCAGTTTGGAAAGTGTTTCTCCAGTCATCATCATGGAGCAGCGTCGCCCGAGAAGAACCAGGGCTCTTCCCAAACACCTGAGGGGATTCTTGCTGGAGAGCATCTCTTCCAGTCCAGACTCCTGTGAGCTTTCACAGCTGGCAGATGTAATCAGGTTAGATCACTCTTACAGCTGTATCTCTGAGGAAGCTCCAGGTTTGGAAGAGCGTTACGTGAAGAACGCTGCCGTCCTTCCTGACATCCGTCCACGTCCAGCAGCCTGGGTCTCTTCAGTGGACGTGTGTCAGCAGGAAGAGCCTGTCTCCATCCACGGCTACAGCGTGGGGGAATATCAGGACATCTACCGCTCTGTGGTGGAGCCCATGCTGAAGACACGCAGTGGACGGCGCCGTCGCTACAGTCTTGAACTGGGACTGAAGATCAAGCAGCGGCTGTGGGAGGCACTCAACCGCCCTTCAGTGGTGGAGACGGAGCAGCCTGATGGACACGTCCTGATCGCTGAGAGCTGCTCCACAACCAGCAGAAGCTGCGCTCCTCGAATCCATGTGGACATCAGTGAAGAGCCCCAGCCTGAGGAACCCCGAAGAAAGAAGCCCAGACACTGAGTCATCACAGCGTCACATGGAGTATCCCCAGCGGGACAGATGTATGTCAATACTGTATATAGTTATAGAGTAAGCTTATAGCTCTATGAGTAAGTTTTATTTTGTAGAGCCAATTTTATTTTTATAGAGTAAGTTTTATTTTCTCCAGTAAGTCTTTCGCACATTGTTGTCTGGTTGTTAGGATGTTTCTGGGGATTGTCAATGCGCTGATATGCGGTTTCTAGGTTGTTTGAAGTGGTTTTTAGCGCTTTGCGTCGTGGTTGTTGTTGGGATGTTTTGTGTGGTTTCTTGATTGTTGACATGCGTTTGCCAAGGTTTTCTGTGCGGTTGTTAGCGTGTTGCTTTGCGGTTGCTGGACTCTTCTGAGTGTTTTTTCATGCATTGGTATGTGGTTGTCAGGATGTTTCGAGTGGTTGGCTAGGTTAGGTTAGGTTAGGTTAGGTTAGGTTAGGTTAGGGTAGGTTAGGTTAGGGTCTCTCACACGGTTTGCAGCTTGACGTGCTGTGAGGGCTTGTGTGCATCAGTGATGCTGAGAGCTACGCCACTGGTACTTCACAACTTCACCCATAGAGGACAGGTCTCAGCTGAGATGCCAGACGGAGACAAACCACCTGATTCTGGACAGCAGAAGATTGACCTGATGTTCCTGGAAGAAGATCACTGTCTTGACACAACAACAACATCATCAGAATTACCTGAATGGAAGAAAATTCAACCTGATTATGTGTGGAAGTCATCGATGGATTGATGGAAGCAACCGATCGAACAGAACAAGGAAACACAAATTGGTTTAATATTAGCAAAGGCTTCTTTCTTTCTTCAGCATTTCTGTAACAGCGTTCGACCAATCAAATCTGAGGAGGACCACTAATTATATTATAATTTCTTAAATTCTTGCATACTTGTGATAAATATGAATTATTCACTTCAGAATTCAGGCACGATCACATAAATACAGGCGAGCAGAGAAAATTATTAAAATACAATTAATAACAGGTAAACACTATCACAGTAATCTGAACTTCATAAACTGTTCTTCATACATCAATAATCAAAATGTACGTTAAAAACCAGAGGTGGACGAAGTACTTAAAGTACAGAAACGTATAAAACATTACTCCAGTAAAAGTATTTAGTACTCCTTTTCAATTTTTCTTGAGCGAAAGTACAGAAGTACTTGATTTTTAATGATAATTAAGTAATGTTTGTTTTGTCATTTTATACAGGCTTATATAATTTAATTTAATTTCATATTATATATATATATTTCTATAATCCTTTTTCTGAAAATAATTATGAATGATTATGAATTGTTCAATAGCCAGCACTAGTCAGTACGGAAGATTAGAGGATGCAGATACATAATATGTAATGTGTGTTGACAAACAATATAAAAACAGACGCTAAATGCATAACATTTGCTATAGCAGCGGGGAAGATGAAGAACGGGCATGTGTTATTTTAATCTGTGTTAGAGATGCTCGATTTTGGATAAAATGAGAATCACAATTTTTTTTCAAATAGAGATCATGATTCTCCCACGATTCTGAACGAGATGTTCACTGATCCCACCCTGGCTTACATTCAGGACGGGATGTAAATGTATAAACAATTAACCTGAATTTGGGCCAGACTAGTTCCCATAATTTTCTCACATTGCCATTGACAGTATTTTCGGTCTCTTTTTGGTCAATTTAGATTGTTAATGCAGATTTCATACAAAAAAAAAACGTTAAAGTGTTATGGTTAAAAATGTTTAAAAAACCAAACTTAAGAAAACAAACAAAAAAATTTATACATAAATAAAATAAAATAATTAAAATAAAATAAAATAAAATAAAATATAAAATAAAATAAAATAAAATAAAATAAAATAAAATAAAATAAAATAAAATAAAATAAAATAAAATAAAATAAAATAAAATAAAATAAAATAAAATAAAATAAAATATAAACTTAGTAACTCCGCCAGAGTGTCTCTTTTGGGTCACTTTTGCCGGTCCCAAGCCCGGATAAAGGAGGAGGGTTGAAATATGTAACATTAAAAAAAAAACAAGAATCAACAGAAGAAAGTTCATTTGTAGTTTTAAACATAATTAGGGTGGTTTTTAGTCTAATGTCAAGCGTTAATTTACCGCAGTACCACGTTTAACAAACATTTGTTAAAAGCCTAAAATCCAGTTATTGATGAGCTGTTTGGCATCAATGACACGGGTTTAGATAAAGTTTAGAAATTCGTCAGTTTTCTATTGTCTTGCATATATGTGGCGTTATCTGAATATTTAAAGGTCCTATGATGTGGACTTTTAAATTATTTTTATAAATAATTTTATATAATGTACTTATATTGTTAGTATGGTTTTTACCTCATAAAATGTCATAATTTACAAATAAAAGGCATTTTCCTATCCTGATTTCAGCTCTGGCTTGAATGCTCTGTTTGAAGGGGCGTGTCTGCTGTGAGACTTCAGTGTAAACGCCCACTGCTGTGATTGGCTGACATCTTTGCATTTGAAATGCGTATTACATGTGGAACCCCTCTCGAATACTTCATCTGATGCTTAAAGTGAATAAAATAGCATTGACAGCTTACTGGAGTTTCACAACTGCTGTCTGAAGAGCTTTGTTCTCTCCCCAAACTTGTGTGGTAGATTTCTTACGTTCTATGGGTAACGTTAGTTGAGGTGCGCGGTGGATCAAACCACTGTGGTGCAAGGGGGAGGGGGGGGGGGGGGGGACTCAAAATGTTTCTAAACTTAAAACGCATTTTTTTGTCCCGTTTGCTTTAGTATTGTTTTACTACTTACACATTTATTTTAAGCATATATCATAATAATATTTTCAATACTCAGCATGGTTTTTAGGGGGGGACAGCCCTCAGATTGGGGGGGTTCTGTCCCCCCGTCCCCCCCGTGATTTACGCCCCTGATTATAATGGCAGTTTGGGCAAGTGTGCAGATAAACTCACGACGTGTGATTGACAGATCCGAACATTATAAAGAGAGTGTTCTTTGATCGGTAGTCTGGCTTGATTCAGAGAAAGTGGAAGTAACCTTTCCCCGTATGATGACATATAGGGAAGATTCCAGATTGGCCCATCTGAGCTTTCATTTTCTCAAAGGCAGAGCAGAACACCCAGGACTTGGTTTACACCTATCACAATTTCTAGCCACTGGGGGACCATAGACAGGCTAGGGGAACTCATGATAATGTTAAAAAACCTCATAAAGTGAAATGTTCATGTCATGGGACCTTTACTACGTTTTTCTTGTTGGTACAGCCATGCACAAATTCATTAGTTCAGCATTTACAGTTTACAAAGCAAATTTGGAGTTGACATGTCAGTGTCACAACATTATTCAAATGACTGAGAATATCAAAGTTTTTTTATTAGCTTTTTATAGCAACTGTCTTCATTAACAGACTGGGTGATTTATGAAGCCACTCAGAGAGGATCTTGGCTAGTTTTCAGTCAGACTTGTAAATTCCGTTCACTGGAGACTCGCTCTGAACGAATCATTGAATCAGTGAGTTATTGACTCGAGAACAGCTGCAATCCAATTAGTCCAATTCACGAATGAATTGTTTGATGTGATTTGCGAACTGATTTAACAGGATGATCGGACAGCGCTTTTGTGTGTCTGAGCATTTGACGATTTCTTAATTTTAAAATAATGAGTAACAATATCTTTTATGAAATGTAGTGGAGTAAAAAGTATGACCTTATGCTTTGGAATATAGTGAGTTTAACAGATAGTCTACTTCCAAAAATTACTTTGTTACTGTCCACCACTGTTAAAAACTAGTGATGCGAGTTAATTAAAATAAAAAAGCGGCCAACCAACATTTTCGTAATCACCCCTCATTCACTATTGGCCCTTTTGCACATTTTCGGGTTTCTCAAAAGTGTCAAAAAGTCGTCATAGTTGGGTAAACTTCTATAGCGGTGAATGAGAGACTACATAATGACAGGGCCGTTTTTAGGCATAGGCGAACTAGGCGGTCGCCTAGGGCGCCATCAGCTGAAGGGGCGCCAATGAATGCATATCAGGGCAGGGGTGTGTGTAAAGGGTGTCACGGCCACCCTGAAATATGATTGCCGCCCCCACTGGTTCTCCTAACACTATTGGATCAGAATACTGTCTGAATGTTGCATGTAAAGTTTGCATTTGGAGCGCTCAACACCATTAGATCAAAGAGCTCGGTCAAAGCTTTGGCAAGGTAACGCTTTTTTTAACCACACAATAAAGCTAAATTCAAAGGCCAATTAAAAAAACAGGTACAATAAAAAGTGCACAAATCTATATTTTGTTAGGGCCGAATTTGTGACAGTCAAGAAATCACACTGTGAAATGGGCAGATAGTGTAATATTGCTCGGTGTGTATTATAGAGGCAAGCTATAGGCTAACTTTAGCATTTTATGATATTATTATATTTTGACTCTATGAAGCTTTCTTCTCTTACTTGCACCTCCAAAAGGTGTGTTTTTGCACTAATGCTATAGCTCAAACAGTAGAGCATGGCGCTAGCAACGGCAATGTCATGGGTTCGATTCCCAGGGAAAGCAAGAATTGACAAAAATGTAAAATGTGTACCTTGAATGCAATGTAAGTCGCTTTGGATAAAAGCGTCTGCCAAATGCATAAATGTAAATGTAAATGTTAAAGGAGCAGTGTGTAATTGTCCCATATAAAACTTTAACGGCCAATTTAAAAATAGTATAATAAAATGTGCTAATTCACAATATTTATTACATCCTTTATTAAACCGCTTTGTCGAATTTAATGCATCTTTACGGATGGTTTTGAATGCTGAATCGATTCATTCAGTTCTAATAGTGTCGTACAGGGCATAGCGTTGCATTATTTAAAGGGGAAGTTCAAGCGTCAATGAGAAACAAAGACCGCACTGAATCAATATTTATTCTTGTTACTTTCATGTGACTGGTCAAGCTTTTATACATAGTTTCCAAATTGTATTTGTATATATTTGTTAATAAAGATTACAGTTCCAAAATGGTATGTGTGTATATATTTGTTAATAAGGATTCAAATGAATACCAGTAATACCATGTTGCTTTTTAAGATTTGGCTGGGGGGTCCCAATAAGGATTTCGCCTAGGGCGTCAAAATGGCTAGAAACGGCCCTGTGCATTTATACTGTATATATATATATATATATATATATATATATATATATATATATATATATATATATATATATATATATAAAAATATATATATATATATATATATATATATATATATATATATATATATAGAGAGAGAGAGAGAGAGAGAGAGAGAGAGAGAGAGAGAGAGAGAGAGAGAGAGAGAGAGAGAGAGAGAGAGAGAGAGAAAAAAATCCACAATAGTCTTTTCATAACTTTCAAAAGAAAGGAAGAAACAGAGAGAGATGGATAACGGCAATCAGAAGAGAGAAATATGTCAATTTTACCGTCACTTCCATCCGCTGTATTAGAAACACCCTCACAGCAGTGTTAAATAGTTTTTTGTAATTCGATGCAAATGTTAATACGAAGTATAATGTTATAAATGTACATACATTTTTAAAAAATCAAATATAAAAAACGTTGCAGAATTTACGATGCTGATGACCATTAAAACGCATCATCAATGTCTGTGAAAAGGGTCCATTCCCTACATTACTCCACTAATATAGTTCACCTGAAGGAGTGAATGAAAACGAGTGAGGCTGACGCTGGAAGGGCTGCCGCTTTTGCATAATCTGTGCTTGCTGTTCAATAATAATTTGAAATGTTGTAATGAAAAGGTGTATCTTGAATGGAAACTAGCATGTATAAACCTTAATTATACAATTTAATAATCAATAAAAAAAGGAATTTATACCTGTTTGTTATTATGTTGTACCCACATTGGAAAATGAATGGATGGATAATTCAGCTGCGGGCGCCATTTTCTGTGAGACACAGCGGCGGGAATTCATTCAGCAGGACTGTCACAGTGCATTATGGGTACTCTCTAAGAAGAAAAAGAAAAAAGAAAGTGTGAAGGCCAAGTATGTTAACCCATACTCAGAATTTGTCCTGGGCATTTAACCCTTCTAAGTAAGTGCACACACATGAGGAGCCATTTTTGCTGTGGCGCCCGTGGAGCGGTTGGGGGTTAGGTGAGAATCGAAACTGCAACCTTCGGGTTACCAGTCTGATAGTTTGAAATGTAGCAAAATGGCAGCTCCAGTAGTAATGAAAAGATTTATCTTGAACTCTATCATGGAAACTAGCACGTATAAACCTTAATTAAACAATTTAATCATCAATAAAAAGGTATTTATGCCTGTATGATATTACGATGTACCCACATTGGACCAGCGGTTTGGAAAATGGCTGGACGATTCAGGGACAGGTGCCATCTTTTGGAGAGACATGGAAATTAATTTGGCGTGACCGTCACCGTGCATTATGGGTACTCTCTAGCTATCGAGTGTACATCGATTATACTTGTCATTGCAGTGCACTGTGGGATTAAATGAGAGCACTCGATAACGCCCACGTTTCTAAAAAAATAGCTAGATAACGAATAATGTGTGCATATTAACAGCCTTGAAAAATAACCATCATTTTATATTATTACCTTAACACGATTAAATGTTAATAAATCAAGTGTATCATCAGCAATCATGAATCAAAGATATGTTACCTAGGTGACGACGAGGATCACACTAGTCGCTTTCTGTAAGTTCCAGTATGAAACAGCGCGGGGCGAACAAAAAACAAATTATATGTTGTTCAGATGTTGTATACTTATCAATATATTGTTAACATTTTACAAAAGTCAAACTCAAATGCTATGCAGTTAAGGGGGGTTTGACCAGCGAATGTGTGCAAATGTGCAATTTGTCCGTCATTAAAACGGCTATCGTTACATTTTTATCAGCAGGTTTCAAACTAACGTTAGTTTGTTGTAGCTATAATGGGCAGTTGGGCACTGTCTTTCCGGTTGTAAAATAAAATACATTTGGCCAAAATCTAATTTTATAAAAGATGAAATGCTACTATGTATGCACAGGCTATTTAAGTGTAGGCAAGTCTACATATGTATTGACTAACTTAGCTAGTCTCTACTTTTCAGTCTCAGGTGGTAGGCGGTAACTTAGTGGTGGTCCCACCACGTCTTAGTCAGACTCAAATTCAAATAAATAAAATATGAGCCTATAGACATAGTGTTTGTTTAATACTTATTCAAACAACAATATCTTTATTTACCCTTGCAAAACTTCGTCCAGCTGCGGTCTGCTGTGCGGCTGCTGCGGAACGTCAGTTCGTTCAGTCGAGAATGATAGAGGGGGCGGAGTTATGGTTAACTGACAGTTTGAGGATCGTCGAATAATATTTACTCAAGCTCTTTTTAAGAACTTTCATTGGCTAAATATTTGTAAAACAGACAGACGTGAAGGGTGACCAATAGCATTGATTTATAAAAAATAAATAAAAAAAAACGCCACCAAAAAAAAAGGGCACTTCGGCGTGGGCACAAAAAAGGGCATGTGCACTGCACAGGTTGAGCCCTACCTGTGCACGTGCCTGGTATGCACATCTGGTTCCGGAAGTATTTTTCGGAATCATTTTCCCATTTTTTAAGTGTTCACGTAAAGAGTTTTAAACTGTGAACCATAACAATCAAATTATAATATTAAATGTACAATGAACTGTATACTGCTTTAATGATGGAAACAACTGATGTAATTGTATTAAAATGACAGATACATATAAAACTGTTGTACATTGTGTGTATACAGAAAAAAAATATTTTACGTGTAGGCCTACTGCAAAATATGCACCTGAATACAAATATTTATGTTGCTTGAAAGAAATAATGCAAACTGATGGCTTCAATAAAACCATATATTATATGTTAAAACTTTGTAGCTCACAGCAGATCTGTTTTAAACTATTTGTTTAACTGTCGGAGATTTATAACAGATCATTTTGGGATTTTGTTTTCCTTTATTATACTTTGGCATTTAAAACTGTGTGCAGGCAGGCTTATTAAAAAGGAAAAGGCAGTTAAAGCAAATATAATGAGCGTATCTAAAATATGTAGGCAAACCTGTGTTTTATATATATATATATATATATATATATATATATATATATATATATATATATATATATATATATATATATATATATATGTAGTCCCTGACAAAAGTCTTGTTCGCTTGTGTACAAATTGACCTGAAGTGCCGCTGAAATTTTTTCTAATCAAGATTTGTTTACAAGAAATTGCTCATTTTAATCCCAACAGCTTTTGTAATAATGTTTCTGTGCAAAACGAAACTGTCAAAAAGTATTCTAATATTCACTGCTTGGTAAAGCCCATTGAGTCAATTTTTGCAAAGACATAAGTGTTGTCGCCTTGTCATATGAGCTTCACCTGTGACTAATAATGGATCAATTAGGTCTCAGGTGTGTATAAAAAGAACCCCAGTACACTAGACCTTCACATCAACTGCAACTAGACCTCTGCAAACATGCCCAAGATTCACCCTGAGACTAAAGTTTTGATTATCAAGAGACTGAAGACCAGATCCACTGCTGATGTGGCAGACACCTTCAATGTATCTCAGCGTCAAGTACAGAGGATAAAAAAAAGATTTGAAGAGGCTGTAGTGATGGCCAAATGAAGCGTTTCGAAGCATTATTGCTTTCTGATACAATTGTGTCGAAAATGGTTCATTACTCGAAGCTTCATTCAGATAGAAATTGCAGCACCATCTCCTGGTGAAGTAAATGTAATGCAACAAAGCTGACAACCATAAAATGCAAGTAGGCTTATGTGTTAACGCCCCGTTTATTACGTGTTTACCGAGGCGATCAAAGCTGAAACAGTGTTTGTGCTGTGAAACTCATTTATGTAGGTGCATTTTACAGATACTGATGAATTTCATATGTTCACCTTGATAATAAAACATTAGGCATGATGTGTGTGTGTGTGTGTGTGTGTGTGTGTGTGTGTGTGTGTGTGTGTGTGTGTGTGTGTGTGTGTAATTTCTTTAGACAAGGACAGAAGATCAGACCAGCTTAAAAAAAGTTTGAAACCATCACAGAAATTCAATTGGTTCTATTAAAATAGAACTCAGTATAACTTGTTAACTGGTGGGACTGATATTTTTGTATGTTGAAAAGGATGTGCTTGTATAATGTAGCAGAGGTTTTTGAAGTTTCTGTCTTTGGTCTTTGATGCGTGTTTTATGTAACAATGTTCATATGTTCTCTAATTAATAATAGAAAAAATAAAAAAATATTTCAGAGGGTGACACTGAAATAAACTCAATCCACTCTCCTCAACAATAATGCTAATCCAAACACCGACTACTACAACCCACGGTGTTGCCATGGTTTGGCTTCACTTTTATAAGAAATTCAGCCGCCAGGTTTCAAACCTGTCAACACTGGATTGGGCTGTCAAAGCAGTCAGGTGGTTCACTACAGGAGTGAACCAGTGTGTTTGCTTCAGACGTCATTTTCACGTGACTAATGACGCAATGATACAAGCTACGAAGCAGTGGTTCATTGCAAGGACCGTTCGAGTTTTAAGCAAGCTTCGGAGCGTCAGTGTCAGACGTAACATCACTAACTGGAGACGTTTTTGACAAGCCCAGGTCAGGCAGACCCCGCAAGACAACTGCTCGAGAGGACCGTTTGTTGGCTTGAAAATCCAAGACCAGACCATTTTCCACTGCAGCAGAGCTCCACGAGACCTGGTCACCTGAAGTCCCTGTGTCAACCAGAACAGTTTGTCGGATTATGTCTCGAAATGGCCTCCATGGTCGATTCAGTGCCCAGAAGCCAGCACTAAACAAAAGACAATTGAAAAACGTGTGGCATTTGCCAAGGCCCACAGCCTGCTAAAAGGATGGACGCTGGAAAAGTGGCAGAAGGTGGATTTTTCAGATGAATCTTCTGTTGAATTACACCACAGTCATCGCAAATATTGCAGGAGACCTACTGGAGCCCGCATGGATCCGAGATTCACCCAGAAAACAGTGAAGCTTGGTGGCGGAAAAATCATGGTCTGGGGTTACATCCAGTATGGGGGTGTGCGAGAGATCTGCAGGGTGGAAGGCAACATCAATAGTCTAAAATACCAAGAAATCTTAGCTACCTCTTATAATCCCAACCATAAAAGAGGCCAAATTCTGCTGCAGGATGGTGCTCCATCGCATACTTCCATCTCCACATCAAAGTTCCTCAAGGCGAAGAAGATCAAGATGCTCCAGGATTGGCCAGCCCAGTCACCAGACATGAACATCATTGAGCATATGTGGGGTAGGATGAAAGAGGAAGCATGGAAGACGAAACCAAAGAATACTGATGAACTCTGGGAGGCATGCAAGACTGCTTTCTTTGCTATTCCTGATGACTTAATCAATAAATTGTATGAATCCTTGCCAAACCGCATGGATGCAGTCCTTCAAGCTCATGGAAGTCATACAAGATATTAAATTTGGATCTCACAGCACCACTACTTAATTTGCTGACATATTTTTGTATTTGCAGCAAATTTGTTCAATTTCTGTATAGGCGACAACACTTTTGTCTTGCCAAAATTTGACCTTTCTGTCTTGATTAAATGATAAATCTTTTTTCAGTGGAACTAATTTATTTCGGTGCATTAAACATCATTTGGGAGGGTTTTAGCTTTTCATATGAGCTATTTCTAACACCAATTGATTAATTAAAAGTCAGGTTAATAGCAGGTGTTTTCTACAAAATAGATAAGCGAAAAGACTTTTGTCAGGGACTGTATATATAGATTACACAGCTATATATATATATATATATATATATATATATATATATATATATATATATGTATATATATATATATATATATATATATATATATATATATATATATATATATGTATAAAGGTAATATAGTACATGTAACATAGAGCTCATGCTGCTCTGATAGACTTACTGCTGATATCAAGTGTTGTTTACATTTAAATGAGCCTCATCATTCTATGTCAGTTGAATAATATCGAGTTGATATTTGAAATCAACACAACTTTTTCTGAAGCCTTGAAGCCTGATCACACGTGCTACAAACTCTTTACAACTCTACAATTTGGTAAGTTTTATCAGTTTGTCCAGTTTGGAAAGTGTTTCTCCAGTCATCATCATGGAGCAGCGTCGCCCGAGAAGAACCAGGGCTCTTCCCAAACACCTGAGGGGATTCTTGCTGGAGAGCATCTCTTCCAGTCCAGACTCCTGTGAGCTTTCACAGCTGGCAGATGTAATCAGGTTAGATCACTCTTACAGCTGTATCTCTGAGGAAGCTCCAGGTTTGGAAGAGCGTTACGTGAAGAACGCTGCCGTCCTTCCTGACATCCGTCCACGTCCAGCAGCCTGGGTCTCTTCAGTGGACGTGTGTCAGCAGGAAGAGCCTGTCTCCATCCACGGCTACAGCGTGGGGGAATATCAGGACATCTACCGCTCTGTGGTGGAGCCCATGCTGAAGACACGCAGTGGACGGCGCCGTCGCTACAGTCTTGAACTGGGATTGAAGATCAAGCAGCGGCTGTGGGAGGCACTCAACCGCCCTTCAGTGGTGGAGACGGAGCAGCCTGATGGACACGTCCTGATCGCTGAGAGCTGCTCCACAACCAGCAGAAGCTGCGCTCCTCGAATCCATGTGGACATCAGTGAAGAGCCCCAGCCTGAGGAACCCAGAAGAAAGAAGCCCAGACACTGAGTCATCACAGCGTCACATGGAGTATCCCCAGCGGGACAGATGTATGTCAATACTGTATATAGTTATAGAGTAAGCTTATAGCTCTATGAGTAAGTTTTATTTTGTAGAGCCAATTTTATTTTTATAGAGTGAGTTTTATTTTCTCCAGTAAGTCTTTTGCACATTGTTGTCTGGTTGTTAGGATGTTTCTGGGGATTGTCAATGCGCTGATATGCGGTTTCTAGGTTGTTTGAAGTGGTTTTTAGCGCTTTGCGTCGTGGTTGTTGTTGGGATGTTTTGTGTGGTTTCTTGATTGTTGACATGCGTTTGCCAAGGTTTTCTGTGCGGTTGTTAGCGTGTTGCTTTGCGGTTGCTGGACTCTTCTGAGTGTTTTTTCATGCATTGGTATGTGGTTGTCAGGATGTTTCGAGTGGTTGGCTAGGTTAGGGTAGGTTAGGTTAGGGTAGGGTAGGGTAGGTTAGGTTAGGTTAGGGTAGGTTAGGTTAAGTTAGGTTAGGTTAGGGTAGGTTAGGGTAGGTTAGGTTAAGTTAGGTTAGGTTAGGTTAGGGTAGGTTAGGTTAGGTTAGGTTAGGGTTAGGGTAGGTTAGGTTAAGTTAGGTTAGGTTAGGGTAGGTTAGGTTAGGGTCTCTCACACGGTTTGCAGCTTGACGTGCTGTGAGGGCTTGTGTGCATCAGTGATGCTGAGAGCTACGCCACTGGTACTTCACAACTTCACCCATAGAGGACAGGTCTCAGCTGAGATGCCAGACGAAGACAAACCACCTGATTCTGGACAGCAGAAGATTGACCTGATGTTCCTGGAAGAAGATCACTGTCTTGACACAACAACAACATCATCAGAATTACCTGAATGGAAGAAAATTCAACCTGATTATGTGTGGAAGTCATCGATGGATTGATGAAAGCAACCGATCGAACAGAACAAGGAAACACAAATTGGTTTAATATTAGCAAAGGCTTCTTTCTTTCTTCAGCATTTCTGTAACAGCGTTCGACCAATCAAATCTGAGGAGGGCCACTAATTATATTATAATTTCTTAAATTCTTGCATACTTGTGATAAATATGAATTATTCACTTCAGAATTCAGGCACGATCACATAAATACAGGCGAGCAGAGAAAATTATTAAAATACAATTAATAACAGGTAAACACTATCACAGTAATCTGAACTTCATAAACTGTTCCTCATACATCAAAATAATCAAAATGTACGTTAAAAACCAGAGGTGGACGAAGTACTTAAAGTACAGAAACGTATAAAACATTACTCCAGTAAAAGTATTTAGTACTCCTTTTCAATTTTACTTGAGCGAAAGTACAGAAGTACTTGATTTTTAATGATAATTAAGTAATGTTTGTTTTGTCATTTTATACAGGCTTATATAATTTAATTTTATTTCATATTGTATATATATATATATTTCTATAATCCTTTTTCTCAAAATAATTATGAATGATTATGAATTGTTAAATAGCCAGCACTAGTCAGTACGGGAGATTAGTGGATGCAGATACATAATATGTAATGTGCGTTGACAAACAATATAAAAACAGACGCTAAATGCATAACATTTGCTATAGCAGCGGGGAAGATGAAGAACGGGCATGTGTTATTTTAATCTGTGTTAGAGATGCTCGATTTTGGATAAAATGAGAATCACGATTTTTTTTCAAATAGAGATCATGATTCTCCCACGATTCTGAACGAGATGTTCACTGATCCCACCCTGGCTTACATTCAGGACGGGATGTAAATGTAAAAACAATTAACCTGAATTTGGGCCAGACTAGTTACCATCATTTTCTCACATTGCCATTGACAGTATTTTCGGTCTCTTTTTGGTCAATTTAGATTGTTAATGCAGATTTCATACAAAAAAAAAAATGTTAAAGTGTTATGGTTAAAAATGTTAAAAAAACCAAACTTAAGAAAACAAAAAATAAATAAAATAAAATAAAATAAAATAAAAATAAAATAAAATAAAATAAAATAAAATAAAATAAAATAAAATAAAATAAAATAAAATAAAATAAAATAAAATAAAATAAAATAAAATAAAATAAAATAAAATAAAATAAAATAAAATAAAATATAAACTTAGTAACTCCGCCAGAGTGTCTCTTTTGGGTCACTTTTGCCGGTCCCAAGCCCGGATAAAGGAGGAGGGTTGAAATTGTAACATTAACAAAAAAACAAGAATCAACAGAAGAAAGTTCATTTGTAATTTTAAACATAATTAGGGTGATTTTTAGTCTAATGTCAAGCGTTAATTTACCGCAGTACCACGTTTAACAAACATTTGTCAAAAGCCTAAAATCCAGTTATTGATGAGCTGTTTGGCATCAATGACACGGGTTTAGATAAAGTTTAGAAATTCGTCAGTTTTCTATTGTCTTGCATATATGTGGCGTTATCTGAATATTTAAAGGTCCTATGATGTGGACTTTTAAATTATTTTTATAAATAATTTTATATAATGTACTTATATTGTTAGTATGGTTTTTACCTCATAAAATGTCATAATTTCCAAATAAAAGGCATTTTTCTATCCTGATTTCAGCTCTGGCTTGAATGCTCTGTTTGAAGGGGCGTGTCTGCTGTGAGACTTCAGTGTAAACGCCCACTGCTGTGATTGGCTGACATCTTTGCATTTGAAATGCGTATTACATGTGGAACCCCTCTCGAATACTTCATCTGATGTTTAAAGTGAATAAAATAGCATTGACAGCTTACTGGAGTTTCACAACTGCTGTCTGAAGAGCTTTGTTCTCTCCCCAAACTTGTGTGGTAGATTTCTTACGTTCTATGGGTAACGTTAGTTGAGGTGCGCGGTGGATCAAACCACTGTGGTGCAAGGGGGAGGGGGGGGGGGGACTCAAAATGTTTCTAAACTTAAAACGCATTTTTTTGTCCCGTTTGCTTTAGTATTGTTTTACTACTTACACATTTATTTTAAGCATATATCATAATAATATTTTCAATACTCAGCATGGTTTTTAGGGGGGGACAGCCCTCAGATTGGGGGGGTTCTGTCCCCCCGTCCCCCCCGTGATTTACGCCCCTGATTATAATGGCAGTTTGGGCAAGTGTGCAGATAAACTCACGACGTGTGATTGACAGATCCGAACATTATAAAGAGAGTGTTCTTTGATCGGTAGTCTGGCTTGATTCAGAGAAAGTGGAAGTAACCTTTCCCCGTATGATGACATATAGGGAAGATTCCAGATTGGCCCATCTGAGCTTTCATTTTCTCAAAGGCAGAGCAGAACACCCAGGACTTGGTTTACACCTATCACAATTTCTAGCCACTGGGGGACCATAGACAGGCTAGGGGAACTCATGATAATGTTAAAAAAACCTCATAAAGTGAAATGTTCATGTCATGGGACCTTTAATACGTTTTTCTTGTTGGTACAGCCATGCACAAATTCATTAGTTTAGCATTTACAGTTTACAAAGCAAATTTGGAGTTGACATGTCAGTGTCACAACATTATTCAAATGACTGAGAATATCAAAGTTTTTGGTAACACTTTATTTTGATAGTCCACTTTAGACATTCTACTAACTATAAGTAACTTTGCAACTACATGTCAACTAACTGTCATTAGAGTATTTGTAGACTGTCTGATTAATATTTACTAAAACTTTATTTTGTTGGTCCCCCAACAGACATTCTACTGACTATAAGTAACTTGGCAACTACAATTCAACTTATTTTACTAACCTGAACCCTAACACCTAACCATAACCTACCAGTCTACTGAAAGTCAACTAATACTCTATTGACAGTTAGTTGACATGTAGTTGCAAAGTTACTTATAGTTAGTAGAATGTTTAAAGTGGACTTTCGAAATAAAGTGTAACCAAGTTTTTTTATTAGCTTTTTATAGCAACTGTCTTCATTAACAGACTGGGTGATTTATGAAGCCACTCAGAGAGGATCTTGGCTAGTTTTCAGTCAGACTTGTAAATTCCGTTCACTGGAGACTCGCTCTGAACGAATCATTGAATCAGTGAGTTATTGACTCGAGAACAGCTGCAATCCAATTAGTCCAATTCACGAATGAATTGTTTGATGTGATTTGCGAACTGATTTAACAGGATGATCGGACAGCGCTTTTGTGTGTCTGAGCATTTGACGATTTCTTAATTTTAAAATAATGAGTAACAATATCTTTTATGAAATGTAGTGGAGTAAAAAGTATGACCTTATGCTTTGGAATATAGTGAGTTTAACAGATAGCCTACTTCCAAAAATTACTTTGTTACTGTCCACCACTGTTAAAAACTAGTGATGCGAGTTGATTAAAATAAAAAAGCGACCAACCAACATTTTCGTAATCACCCTTCATTCACTATTGGCCCTTTTGCACATTTTCGGGTTTCTCAAAAGTGTCAAAAAGTCGTCATAGTTGGGTAAACTTCTATAGCGGTGAATGAGAGACTACATAATGACAGGGCCGTTTTTAGGCATAGGCGAACTAGGTGGTCGCCTAGGGCGCCATCAGCTGAAGGGGCGCCAATGAATGCATATCAGGGCAGGGGTGTGTGTAAAGGGTGTCACGGCCACCCTGAAATATGATTGCCGCCCCCACTGGTTCTCCTAACACTATTGGATCAGAATACTGTCAATTACTGTCTGAATGTTGCATGTAAAGTTAGCATTTGGAGCGCTCAACACCATTAGATCAAAGAGCTCGGTCAAAGCTTTGGCAAGGTAACGCTTTTTTTAACCACACAATAAAGCTAAATTCAAAGGCCAATTAAAAAAACAGGTACAATAAAAAGTGCACAAATCTATATTTTGTTAGGGCCGAATTTGTGACAGTCAAGAAATCACACTGTGAAATGGGCAGATAGTGTAATATTGCTCGGTGTGTATTATAGAGGCAAGATATAGGCTAACTTTAGCATTTTATGATATTATTATATTTTGACTCTATGAAGCTTTCTTCTCTTACTTGCACCTCCAAAAGGTGTGTTTTTGCGCTAATGCTATAGCTCAAACAGTAGAGCATGGCGCTAGCAACGGCAATGTCATGGGTTCGATTCCCAGGGAAAGCAAGAATTGACAAAAATGTAAAATGTGTACCTTGAATGCAATGTAAGTCGCTTTGGATAAAAGCGTCTGCCAAATGCATAAATGTAAATGTAAATGTTAAAGGAGCAGTGTGTAATTGTCCCATATAAAACTTTAACGGCCAATTTAAAAATAGTATAATAAAATGTGCTAATTCACAATATTTATTACATCCTTTATTAAACCGCTTTGTCGAATTTAATGCATCTTTACGGATTAATTCAGTTCTAATAGTGTCGTACAGGGCATAGCGTTGCGTTATTTAAAGGGGAAGTTCAAGCGTCAATGAGAAACAAAGACCGCACTGAATCAATATTTATTCTTGTTACTTTCATGTGACTGGTCAAGCTTTTATACATAGTTTCCAAAGTGTATTTGTATATATTTGTTAATAAAGATTACAGTTCCAAAATGGTATGTGTGTATGTATTTGTTAATAAGGATTTAAATGAATACCAGTAATACCATGTTGCTTTTTAAGATTTGGCTGGGGGGTGCCAATAAAGATTTCACCTAGGGCGTCAAAATGGCTAGAAACGGCCCGTGCATTTATACTTTTTACATATATATATATATATATATATATATATATATATATATATATATATATATAGAGAGAGAGAGAGAGAGAGAGAGAGAGAGAGAGAGAGAGAGAGAGAGAGAGAGAGAGAGAGAGAGAGAGAGAGAGAGAGAGAAAAAAATCCACAATAGTCTTTTCATAACTTTCAAAAAAAAGGAAGAAACAGAGAGAGATGGATAACGGCAATCAGAAGAGAGAAATATGTCAATTTTACCGTCACTTCCATCCGCTGTATTAGAAACACCCTCAAAGCAGTGTTAAATATTTTTTTGTAATTCGATGCAAATGTTAAAGCTACACTGTGTAACTTTTTTAGTCAATTCTTAGCTAAAAACACTTAGTTCTTTCAAAAATATATGTGCTCATTAATGTATATTTACTTCTTTCAAGTAATAAAGTATTCTCGTAAGTTTATAATATGCCATTGAAAATACGTAAGGTAATGGGATCTAACGATGGTCGCCATGTTGCCCCTCCATCTTGAAAGTACATTAGCCAAAGAGGGACATACCCGTAAATTCAAGCTTCGCTTTTCGCGTTTTAACCGGTTTTAACACTTGATGGCACTGTACAAAATTCTCTGCCTCGCGCGTGTGCGCGTCAACTTGTACAGACTTGTCTGGTGCATGTGCAGAGAGTTTTCATCTCAGCAGCTCCAGTAACAGAGTTATACAGAGTTTTCCTGGCTTGTTTATTCCTCAAAAGTCTGTTTTTCCTTGTGTGGTATTTCTGTGCGTTAATAACTCCGTAAGTAATAATAGTTATTGTCATTGTAGATGTGTTTCAGAGTGTCATCGCGTAATTCAGTTGATGTCACCTCAGAAGTATTTTTGTGTCAACATACAATAGCGTAATGCTCACCTATTTGAATAATCATTCAGTTATTTTGTTATCAACAATGTTTATTCGTTTATAGAAAATATTTGCTTGTAATGTATGTTGATGGAAATATGTATCAGGTCTGATCGGCATATTAACAATTGTTATACAGAGCGCACTGCAGTGCTAACGTTAAAGTGGCGCACACACTTTTGTAACCGGACACCGCTTGTTAGCAGCAGCAGCGGCAGCTCAGCTCCTTTTAATGCAGCTGCCTTTAGCGCCTATATATGGTACAATAAGCTCTGGTTTACGGTTACATTATACAAATGTAACTTATAAATGGAAGCTTTAGCGTAAGTTCTGCCAGGAAGACTTAATTGTCATGTCACTTTAATTTTATCTATCCAATCACATGCTAAATACCTGGGTATAAAAGATCGGTACTTACTCATGTCTGAGTTCGCAGATGCTGACGCTCCCATTCACCGCCATCCTCCCCACCACCTCCAAGTCAAATCCTTCCCTACATCCACCCCACCACCACCAGGATGGTCCCTTCCATACCTCACGTGGGGGTCGGCTGCGCCTCTGCCTTCGTCTTCAGGCAGGATATGCAGAGTCCGGACCCTCAGATTGCGAGCTACGGACGGGGCCTATGCCAATATACTTTATTGCTTGCTGGGTTGTTAATAAATGGATAATTGTCACAGTATTTATTCTCCCGAGTCTTTCTGGCAGAAGTATAGTTATACAGTTCTTAACTGTGTATGTATATTTACCATCCTTATTTGTTCTCTCACAGAAACCACATTTATGTACATATCCACGCAAACCTGTTTATGCCTTGTAATTGGATGACTGAATAAACATTACTATCATCAAAGTTCACTCTGGATTAGCTGCAGTTCTTTCTAGCCGAATAATTAGGCCACTTGAGTTCCAACCATCCCACTGCGCACAGAATATCCCACAGGCACCGTGTCGAATGTGGACGAGGTCGAACTGGAAGCCATGTTAATCTTGGAATAAATCGGCCACCGTAGGAGTTGAAACGAAATCGGAATTGAGAGGAATAGAAACTAAAATTCACTGGATGGTCATATACCTTTTCACCACTAGATGGGGGAAAATATCACACAGTGTAGCTTTAATACGAAGTATAATGTTATAAATGTACATACATTTTAAAAAAATCAAATATAAAAAACGTTGCAGAATTTACGATGCTGATGACCATTAAAACGCATCATCAATGTCTGTGAAAAGGGTCCATTCCCTACATTACTCCACTAATATAGTTCACCTGAAGGAGTGAATGAAAACGAGTGAGGCTGACGCTGGAAGGGCTGCCGCTTTTGGATAATCTGTGCTTGCTGTTCAATAATAATTAGAAATTTTGTAATAAAAAAGGTGTATCTTGAATGGAAACTAGCATGTATAAACCTTAATTATACAATTTAATAATCAATAAAAAAAGGAATTTATACCTGTTTGTTATTATGCTGTACCCACATTGGAAAATGAATGGATGGATAATTCAGCTGCGGGCGCCATCTTCTGTGAGACACAGCGGCGGGAATTCATTCAGCAGGACTGTCACAGTGCATTATGGGTACTCTCTAGGAAGAAGAAGAAAAAAGAAAGTGTGAAGGCCAAGTATGTTAACCCATACTCAGAATTTGTCCTGGGCATTTAACCCTTCTAAGTAAGTGCACACACATGAGGAGCCATTTTTGCTGTGGCGCCCGTGGAGCGGTTGGGGGTTAGGTGAGAATCGAAACTGCAACCTTCGGGTGACCAGTCTGATAGTTTGAAATGTAGCAAAATGGCAGCTCCAGTTAGCCTGGATGCCAGCCGAATTTAGCTCCGCCCACAATTTTTTTTGCTCGGGCAATTCGGTCTGGACTTGCTCCATAGAGGAGTAATTATGCCCGAACAGAAACTGTTCGGACCAATGAAATTGTCAGGGCGGGCTTTAGACGATGACGGACAGATGATAAACAGTAACGTAATCAACCACGTCATCGAAGGCTCTTGGGTTGAATTTGCTCTTATCCTAAACGGAGAACTTGTTCGTATATGCATTCACCTTCACTATTTCTCTCAGAAACGATGATCGTGTTGGTAAGTACTCTGTGTATCCTTAAATAATTTTATTACTGGCAAAGATCATTTACACTCATCTTTTTCTTGTAACGTTACTTAATCCAGCGTGCGTGCAGACAGGGTTTCCAAGTGTTTTTGCAATGTCGCGCACAATTGCTACTCAAAACTATAGCCCAAAACAATAACTTTCCGGGGTGTTCTCCGGTTAAAAAATGGCGTTTGGTTGGCAAAATATGTTATTTTGGCAAGGTTGCCTGCTAAAATTCGCATTCCTGGGTTTATATAATCACATAATTGGAGTCGCTTCAACCCGCGGACATGGAGAAAAACACGGACTTGGCAACACAGTGCAGTTGAGTTCTGTTGACGTTTGACAACTAACGTTACGCGTCGCTCCGTTGCTCTGATTGGTTGTGGGTCTATCCAATTGAGGTCTTTCCTGGCTCGGTTGAAAAACGCCCCATAATCAAAGCTCAATGGAGCGGTACCAGACTCAAATTCTGACTAGAATTGAGTATGGCCACGCCAGGCTAAGCTCCAGTAGTAATGAAAAGATTTATCTTGAACTCTATCATGGAAACTAGCACGTATAAACCTTAATTAAACAATTTAATCATCAATAAAAAGGGATTTATGCCTGTATGATATTACGATGTACCCACATTGGACCAGCGGTTTGGAAAATGGATGGATGATTCAGGGACAGGTGCCATCTTTTGGAGAGACATGGAAATTAATTTGGCGTGACCGTCACCGTGCATTATGGGTACTCTCTAGCTATCGAGTGTACATCGATTATACTTGTCATTGCAGTGCACTGTGGGATTAAATGAGAGCACTCGATAACGCCCACATTTCTCGGACAAATGAAACTACAAGTGGCTGTTCCCTCAAATAGTGCACTATTTAGGCACATGGGGCGATTTCAGACACTCACGTGACCTACCAGCTTCAGTTGCTTCGCTTCACTTTTATTTATAAATCATCTCCTGTGGCCTCATGTGATATCAAAGTGTCCCTTGAACCCGCTCTACAGAATCTCTGCAAAAATAGCAGCTCATGTTAGTAGGCCTACTGTTTATCGAATACTATGTATTCGGACATAGGTGTACTACTCTTTTGCCATACTGTTTCTCGCATTACTATATATAGGGAAGTATTTGATTTTGGACACAGTGCGGTTGTCCACTCGTTATTGCAGTGCATTATGGGATGGAATGAGCGCACTCAATATCGCCCACTGTGGTTTTGGACACCACTACAAATGGCTTTTGCACATAACAAGTGCCCTATTTAAGGGTATGGGGGCGATCTCGGACACGGCCTTCAAAGAGCGTATGCACATCTGGTTCCGGAAGTATTTTTCGGAATCATTTTCCCATTTTTTAAGTGTTCACGTAAAGAGTTTTAAACTGTGAACCATAACAATCAAATTGTAATTTTAAATGTACAATGAACAGTATACTGCTTTAATGATAGAAACAACTGATGTAGTTGTATTAAAGTGACAGATACATATAAAACTGTTGTACATTGTGTGTATACAGAAAAAACATATTTTACGTGTACTGCAAAATATGCACCTGAATACAGATATTGAAGTTGTTTGAAAGAAATAATGCAAACTGATGGCTTCAATAAAACCATATATTATATATTAAAACTTTGTAGCTCACAGCAGGTCTGTTTTAAACTATTTGTTTAACTGTCGGAGATTTATAACAGATCATTTTGTTTTCCTTTATTATCATTTTGCATTTAAACTGTGGTGCAGGCAGGCTTATTAAAAAGGAAAAGGCAGTTAAAGAGGAAGCATGGAAGACGAAACCAAAGAATACTGATGAACTCTGGGAGGCATGCAAGACTGCTTTCTTTGCTATTCCTGATGACTTCATCAATAAATTTTATGAATCCTTGCCAAACCACATGGATGCAGTCCTTCAAGCTCATGGAAGTCATACAAGATATTAAATTTGGATCTCACAGCACCACTACTTAATTTGCTGACATATTTTTGTATTTGCAGCAAATTTGTTCAATTTCTGTATAGGCGACAACACTTTTGTCTTGCCAAAATTTGACCTTTCTGTCTTGATTAAATGATAAATCTTTTTTTCAGTGGAACTAATTTATTTCAGTGCATTAAACATCATTTGGGAGGGTTTTAGCTTTTCATATGAGCTATTTCTAACACCAATTGATTAATTAAAAGTCAGGTTAATAGCAGGTGTTTTCTACAAAATAGATAAGCGACAAGACTTTTGTCAGGGACTGTATATATAGATTACACAGCTAATATATTATATATATATATATATATATATATATATATATATATATATATATATATATATATATATATATATATATATATATATATATATATATATATATATATATATATATATATATATATATATATATATATAAATAAAGGTAATATAGTACATGTAACATAGAGCTCATGCTGCTCTGATAGACTTACTGCTGATATCAAGTGTTGTTTACATTTAAATGAGCCTCATCATTCTATGTCAGTTGAATAATATCGAGTTGATATTTGAAATCAACACTTTTTCAACTTTTTCTGAAGCCTTGAAGCCTGATCACACGTGCTACAAACTCTTTACAACTCTACAATTTGGTAAGTTTTATCAGTTTGTCCAGTTTGGAAAGTGTTTCTCCAGTCATCATCATGGAGAAGCGTCGCCCGAGAAGAACCAGGGCTCTTCCCAAACACCTGAGGGGATTCTTGCTGGAGAGCATCTCTTCCAGTCTAGACTCCTGTGAGCTTTCACAGCTGGCAGCTGTAATCAGGTTAGATCACTCTTACAGCTGTATCTCTGAGGAAGCTCCAGGTTTGGAAGAGCGCTACGTGAAGAACGCTGCCGTCCTTCCTGACATCCGTCCACGTCCAGCAGCCTGGGTCTCTTCAGTGGACGTGTGTCAGCAGGAAGAGCCTGTCTCCATCCACGGCTACAGCGTGGGGGAATATCAGGACATCTACCGCTCTGTGGTGGAGCCCATGCTGAAGACACGCAGTGGACGGCGCCGTCGCTACAGTCTTGAACTGGGACTGAAGATCAAGCAGCGGCTGTGGGAGGCACTCAACCGCCCTTCAGTGGTGGAGACGGAGCAGCCTGATGGACACGTCCTGATCGCTGAGAGCTGCTCCACAACCAGCAGAAGCTGCGCTCCTCGAATCCATGTGGACATCAGTGAAGAGCCCCAGCCTGAGGAACCCCGAAGAAAGAAGCCCAGACACTGAGTCATCACAGCGTCACATGGAGTATCCCCCAGCGGGACAGATGTATGTCAATACTGTATATAGTTATAGAGTAAGCTTATAGCTCTATGAGTAAGTTTTATTTTGTAGAGTCAATTTTATTTTTATAGAGTACGTTTTATTTTCTCCAGTAAGTCTTTTGCACATTGTTGTCTGGTTGTTAGGATGTTTCTGGTGATTGTCAATGCGCTGATATGCGGTTTCTAGGTTGTTTGAAGTGGTTTTTAGCGCTTTGCGTCGTGGTTGTTGTTGGGATGTTTTGTGTGGTTTCTTGATTGTTGACATGCGTTTGCCAAGGTTTTCTGTGCGGTTGTTAGCGTGTTGCTTTGCGGTTGCTGGACTCTTCTGAGTGTTTTTTCATGCATTGGTATGTGGTTGTCAGGATGTTTCGAGTGGTTGGCTAGGTTAGGGTAGGTTAGGGTAGGGTAGGTTAGGTTAGGTTAGGTTAGGTTAGGGTAGGTTAAGTTAGGTTAGGGTAGGTTAGGTTAGGGTCTCTCACACGGTTTGCAGCTTGACGTGCTGTGAGGGCTTGTGTGCATCAGTGATGCTGAGAGCTACGCCACTGGTACTTCACAACTTCACCCATAGAGGACAGGTCTCAGCTGAGATGCCAGACGGAGACAAACCACCTGATTCTGGACAGCAGAAGATTGACCTGATGTTCCTGGAAGAAGATCACTGTCTTGACACAACAACAACAACATCAGAATTACCTGAATGGAAGAAAATTCAACCTGATTATGTGTGGAAGTCATCGATGGATTGATGGAAGCAACCGATCGAACAGAACAAGGAAACACAAATTGGTTTAATATTAGCAAAGGCTTCTTTCTTTCTTCAGCATTTCTGTAACAGCGTTCGACCAATCAAATCTGAGGAGGACCACTAATAATAGTATAATTTCTTAAATTCTTGCATACTTGTGATAAATATGAATTATTCACTTCAGAATTCAGGTACGATCACATAAATACAGGCGAGCAGAGAAAATTATTAAAATACAATTAATAACAGGTAAACACTATCACAGTAATCTGAACTTCATAAACTGTTCTTCATACATCAATAATCAAAATGTACGTTAAAAACCAGAGGTGGACGAAGTACTTAAAGTACAGAAACGTATAAAACATTACTCCAGTAAAAGTATTTAGTACTCCTTTTCAATTTTACTTGAGCGAAAGTACAGAAGTACTTGATTTTTAATGATAATTAAGTAATGTTTGTTTTGTCATTTTATACAGGCTCATATTATATATATATATATATTTCTATAATCCTTTTTCTCAAAATAATTATGAATGATTATGAATTGTTAAATAGCCAGCACTAGTCAGTACGGAAGATTAGTGGATGCAGATAAATAATATGTAATGTGTGTTGACAAACAATATAAAAACAGACGCTAAATGCATAACATTTGCTATAGCAGCGGGGAAGATGAAGAACGGGCATGTGTTATTTTAATCTGTGTTAGAGATGCTCGATTTTGGATAAAATGAGAATCACGATTTTTTTTCAAATAGAGATCATGATTCTCCCACGATTCTGAACGAGATGTTCACTGATCCCACCCTGGCTTACATTCAGGACGGGATGTAAATGTATAAACAATTAACCTGAATTTGGGCCAGACTAGTTCCCATAATTTTCTCACATTGCCATTGACAGTATTTTCTAATGTCTCTTTTTGGTCAATTTAGATTGTTAATGCAGATTTCATACAATTTTTTTTAAGTGTTATGGTTAAAAATGTTAAAAAGACCAAAAACCAAACTTAAGAAAAATAAATAAAATAAAATAAAATAAAATAAAATAAAATAAATAAAATAAAATAAAATAAAATAAAATAAAATAAAATAAAATAAAATAAAATAAAATAAAATAAAATAAAATAAAATAAAATAAAATAAAATAAAAACTTAGTAACTCCGCCAGAGTGTCTCTTTTGGGTCACTTTTGCCGGTCCCAAGCCCGGATAAAGGAGGAGGGTTGAAATTGTAACATTAAAAAAAAAACAAGAATCAACAGAAGAAAGTTCATTTGTAGTTTTAAACATAATTAGGGTGATTTTTTTTTGGGACTCAAAATGTTTCTAAACTTAAAACGCATTTTTTTGTCCCGTTTGCTTTAGTATTGTTTTACTACTTACACATTTATTTTAAGCATATATCATAATAATATTTTCAATACTCAGCATGGTTTTTAGGGGGGGACAGCCCTCAGATTGGGGGGGTTCTGTCCCCCCGTCCCCCCCGTGATTTACGCCCCTGATTATAATGGCAGTTTGGGCAAGTGTGCAGATAAACTCACGACGTGTGATTGACAGATCCGAACATTATAAAGAGAGTGTTCTTTGATCGGTAGTCTGGCTTGATTCAGAGAAAGTGGAAGTAACCTTTCCCCGTATGATGACATATAGGGAAGATTCCAGATTGGCCCATCTGAGCTTTCATTTTCTCAAAGGCAGAGCAGAACACCCAGGACTTGGTTTACACCTATCACAATTTCTAGCCACTGGGGGACCATAGACAGGCTAGGGGAACTCATGATAATGTTAAAAAAACCTCATAAAGTGAAATGTTCATGTCATGGGACCTTTAATACGTTTTTCTTGTTGGTACAGCCATGCACAAATTCATTAGTTCAGCATTTACAGTTTACAAAGCAAATTTGGAGTTGACATGTCAGTGTCACAACATTATTCAAATGACTGAGAATATCAAAGTTTTTTTATTAGCTTTTTATAGCAACTGTCTTCATTAACAGACTGGGTGATTTATGAAGCCACTCAGAGAGGATCTTGGCTAGTTTTCAGTCAGACTTGTAAATTCCGTTCACTGGAGACTCGCTCTGAACGAATCATTGAATCAGTGAGTTATTGACTCGAGAACAGCTGCAATCCAATTAGTCCAATTCACGAATGAATTGTTTGATGTGATTTGCGAACTGATTTAACAGGATGATCGGACAGCGCTTTTGTGTGTCTGAGCATTTGACGATTTCTTAATTTTAAAATAATGAGTAACAATATCTTTTATGAAATGTAGTGGAGTAAAAAGTATGACCTTATGCTTTGGAATATAGTGAGTTTAACAGATAGCCTACTTCCAAAAATTACTTTGTTACTGTCCACCACTGTTAAAAACTAGTGATGCGAGTTGATTAAAATAAAAAAGCGGCCAACCAACATTTTCGTAATCACCCTTCATTCACTATTGGCCCTTTTGCACATTTTCGGGTTTCTCAAAAGTGTCAAAAAGTCGTCATAGTTGGGTAAACTTCTATAGCGGTGAATGAGAGACTACATAATGACAGGGCCGTTTTTAGGCATAGGCGAACTAGGTGGTCGCCTAGGGCGCCATCAGCTGAAGGGGCGCCAATGAATGCATATCAGGGCAGGGGTGTGTGTAAAGGGTGTCACGGCCACCCTGAAATATGATTGCCGCCCCCACTGGTTCTCCTAACACTATTGGATCAGAATACTGTCAATTACTGTCTGAATGTTGCATGTAAAGTTTGCATTTGGAGCGCTCAACACCATTAGATCAAAGAGCTCGGTCAAAGCTTTGGCAAGGTAACGCTTTTTTTAACCACACAATAAAGCTAAATTCAAAGGCCAATTAAAAAAACAGGAACAATAAAAAGTGCACAAATCTATATTTTGTTAGGGCCGAATTTGTGACAGTCAAGAAATCACACTGTGAAATGGGCAGATAGTGTAATATTGCTCGGTGTGTATTATAGAGGCAAGATATAGGCTAACTTTAGCATTTTATGATATTATTATATTTTGACTCTATGAAGCTTTCTTCTCTTACTTGCACCTCCAAAAGGTGTGTTTTTGCGCTAATGCTATAGCTCAAACAGTAGAGCATGGCGCTAGCAACGCCAATGTCATGGGTTCGATTCCCAGGGAAAGCAAGAATTGACAAAAATGTAAAATGTGTACCTTGAATGCAATGTAAGTCGCTTTGGATAAAAGCATCTGCCAAATGCATAAATGTAAATGTAAATGTTAAAGGAGCAGTGTGTAATTGTCCCATATAAAACTTTAACGGCCAATTTAAAAATAGTATAATAAAATGTGCTAATTCACAATATTTATTACATCCTTTATTAAACCGCTTTGTCGAATTTAATGCATCTTTACGGATTAATTCAGTTCTAATAGTGTCGTACAGGGCATAGCGTTGCGTTATTTAAAGGGGAAGTTCAAGCGTCAATGAGAAACAAAGACCGCACTGAATCAATATTTATTCTTGTTACTTTCATGTGACTGGTCAAGCTTTTATACATAGTTTCCAAATTGTATTTGTATATATTTGTTAATAAAGATTACAGTTCCAAAATGGTATGTGTGTATATATTTGTTAATAAGTATTTAAATGAATACCAGTAATACCATGTTGCTTTTTAAGATTTGGCTGGGGGGTCCCAATAAGGATTTTGCCTAGGGCGTCAAAATGGCTAGAAACGGCCCTGTGCATTTATACTGTATATATATATATATATATATATATATATATATATAGAGAGAGAGAGAGAGAGAGAGAGAGAGAGAGAGAGAGAGAGAGAGAGAGAGAGAGAGAGAGAGAGAGAGAGAGAGAGAGAGAGAGAGAGAGAGAGAGAGAGAGAGAGAGAGAAAAAATCCACAATAGTCTTTTCATAACTTTCAAAAGAAAGGAAGAAACAGAGAGAGATGGATAACGGCAATCAGAAGAGAGAAATATGTAAATTTTACCGTCACTTCCATCCGCTGTATTAGAAACACCCTCACAGCAGTGTTAAATAGTTTTTTGTAATTCGATGCAAATGTTAATACGAAGTATAATGTTATAAATGTACATACATTTAAAAAAAATCAAATATAAAAAACGTTGCAGAATTTAAGATGCTGATGACCATTAAAACGCATCATCAATGTCTGTGAAAAGGGTCCATTCCCTACATTACTCCACTAATATAGTTCACCTGAAGGAGTGAATGAAAACGAGTGAGGCTGACGCTGGAAGGGCTGCCGCTTTTGCATAATCTGTGCTTGCTGTTCAATAATAATTAGAAATTTTGTAATAAAAAAGGTGTATCTTGAATGGAAACTAGCATGTATAAACCTTAATTATACAATTTAATAATCAATAAAAAAAGGAATTTATACCTGTTTGTTATTATGCTGTACCCACATTGGAAAATGAATGGATGGATAATTCAGCTGCGGGCGCCATCTTCTGTGAGACACAGCGGCGGGAATTCATTCAGCAGGACTGTCACAGTGCATTATGGGTACCCTCTAAGAAGAAGAAGAAAAAAGAAAGTGTGAAGGCCAAGTATGTTAACCCATACTCAGAATTTGTCCTGGGCATTTAACCCTTCTAAGTAAGTGCACACACATGAGGAGCCATTTTTGCTGTGGCGCCCGTGGAGCGGTTGGGGGTTAGGTGAGAATCGAAACTGCAACCTTCGGGTGACCAGTCTGATAGTTTAAAATGTAGCAAAATGGCAGCTCCAGTAGTAATGAAAAGATTTATCTTGAACTCTATCATGGAAACTAGCACGTATAAACCTTAATTAAACAATTTAATAATCAATAAAAAGGGATTTATGCCTGTATGATATTACGATGTACCCACATTGGACCAGCGGTTTGGAAAATGGATGGATGATTCAGGGACAGGTGCCATCTTTTGGAGAGACATGGAAATTAATTTGGCGTGACCGTCACCGTGCATTATGGGTACTCTCTAGCTATCGAGTGTACATCGATTATACTTGTCATTGCAGTGCACTGTGGGATTAAATGAGAGCACTCAATAACGCCCACGTTTCTCGGACAAATGAAACTACAAGTGGCTGTTCCCTCAAATAGTGCACTATTTAGGCACATGGGGCGATTTCAGACACTCACGTGACCTACCAGCTTCAGTTGCTTCGCTTCACTTTCATTTATAAATCATCTCCTGTGGCCTCATGTGATATCAAAGTGTCCCTTGAACCCGCTCTACAGAATCTCTGCAAAAATAGCAGCTCATGTTAGTAGGCCTACTGTTTATCGAATACTATGTATTCGGACATAGGTGTACTACTCTTTTGCCATACTGTTTCTCGCATTACTATATATAGGGAAGTATTTGATTTTGGACAGTGCGTTGTCCACTCGTTATTGCAGTGCATTATGGGATGGAATGAGCGCACTCAATATCGCCCACTGTGGTTTTGGACACCACTACAAATGGCTTTTGCACATAACAAGTGCCCTATTTAAGGGTATGGGGGCGATCTCGGACACGGCCTTCAAAGAGCGTATGCACCAGGGCCGTGCACAGACCTTTTGAGGGGCATGTGTTGAAACTGAAAAAGGGCACCCCTTTTTATATATATATATATATATATATATATATATATATATATATATATATATATATATATATATATATATATATATATATATATATATATAATAAAGATTATTTATTAAGCCTACATAAATGGAAGAAATGGTCATAGCTTCATGACAAAATCAATAATGCAAAATAATAGTCTCAAAAGCTTTAGATTTATTCACTATTAATAACAACCATAATAACATAAATATTATGTCTCTTATTCACTACACTTTCCCTAAAATAACCCAGCACTGAAAAAAAAAAAATAGAGTGAAAACTACAGTTGCCGTGAAAAGCAAATTAAAAAAGATTTCTGAAGGACCACGTGACACTGAAGAGTAGCTTTGGTCACAGAAAAAAAAGACATTTTAAAATATACTCAAATAGAAAAGAGTTATTTTAAATTGTAAAAATATTTCAAAATATTACTGTTTTTGCTGTATTTTTGGATCAAATAAATGAATCCTTTGGAGAGCAGAAGAGACTCTTTTAAAAACATTTAAAAATCTTACCGTCCAAATATATATATTGCATTCTACATGATAAAATATAAATATTTCACATTGATCTGATTCTGTAGTTTTTTTTTGTTTTGTTACTACTACAACAAACCATGTTTTACTACATTTATACAAGACAAGCAGAGAGAGTATAGAACACTGTAGATAAAAAAATAGCTAGATAACGAATAATGTGTGCATATTAACAGCCTTGAAAAATAACCATCATTTTATATTATTACCTTAACACGATTAAATGTTAATAAATCAAGTGTATCATCAGCAATCATGAATCAAAGATATGTTACCTACCTAGGTGACGACGAGGATCACAGCTAGTCTCTACTTTTCAGTCTCAGGTGGTAGGCGGTAACTTAGTGGTGGTCCCACCACGTCTTAGTCAGACTCAAATTCAAATAAATAAAATATGAGCCTATAGACATAGTGTTTGTTTAATACTTATTCAAACAACAATATCTTTATTTACCCTTGCAAAACTTCGTCCAGCTGCGGTCTGCTGTGCGGCTGCTGCGGAACTTCAGTTCGTTCGGTCGAGAATGATAGAGGGGGCGGAGTTATGGTTAACTGACAGTTTGAGGATCGTCGAATAATATTTACTCAAGCTCTTTTTAAGAACTTTCATTGGCTAAATATTTGTAAAACAGACAGACGTGAAGGGTGACCAATAGCATTGATTTATAAAAAATAAAAATAAAAAAACGCCACCAAAAAAAACAAGTAAGTTACTCACAGACACATAAAACCCCGTACCTGCCGTGAGAGCTAGGGCATGATATGCAGCGACACCGTCTCATTCTCTTTCCGGCGCGGGTAAAATAATTATAATGCTGAAGGTGAGGTACAATTCATATTTCTATATTAAATAACTTACGCAGTCATTTGAAAACTTTCTGTGAGACCTCCAGACCGTGAGCGCGCGCGCACACACACACACACACACACACACACACACACACACACACACACACACACACACACACACACACAGGCCATCTCACAAAAAGCTTGCCAGTACAAATTGCGCTGAAATGGGTCAGATACACACAAATGTATGTACTAAATTACCGTCTTGATGAGTATGCACGTAAACCCCGTCGTGACTCGCGAAAGAACGTTTGTGCAGCTGCATGTAACGTTAACCGTATCCGTGTTCGCTCTTAAAGTGACAGCAGTCGAATAGACTGCTGCTGTCTCTGAGTTTCTCTTTCTCTGTTTTTTTTTTTTTTTTTTGCCAGAAAAAAACTTGTAATAGACAATAAGGATTACATATTAAAACACATATATATAAAAGAAGAAAAAAAAACAAGGAACAAAAAATGCCAGAGTGTACAAACCTTTGAGAAATTAATCAAAAAGAGTCTTTCTTGCTTTTTTATTCACAATGTTCTCCAAACTGGTGCAATAGTCCTTAGTCTCCTGAAGAAAATGATTAAAATGTGGCTTGGATCCTGACCATTTCTTCTTGTGTATAGGACATTTTCCCAAAATAATAAAAAATTGTACAATAAAGGTGAAATTATTATTATTATTATTATTACATTCATTGGAATAATACATACAGATATCAAAATTATTTAATTTAAATATAACAGTTGTTTTCCTTCTACTGAAATTTTCCACGTCCACCCAAAAAATCTTTGTGTATATACAATCACAAAATAGATGAATAATAGATTCTTTTTCTATTGAACAGAAATCACATGAATAATCAATATCTAAATTAAACCTCTCTAACACACTTTTAGCTGGATATATATACCATGTAAAATTTTAAATGTAACTTCTTTGACTTTATTATTTAAGCAGTATGCTTCACAAATACACCAAGCTTTATTCCACTTTATATTTTTAAATACACTGTTCCACAATAAACTTTTATGAGTAGTTGTTTCACCTGTTATAATATCCCTAATATGTTTATTAGTACAACTGTGTTTCAGAATGTCAATGTCTCCTAAAAACATGCTGTCTTTAACATATACTTCCTCAGAAGAATCACTTCCACACGCTCTTACAAATTGTATAACTTGTTGAGGTATGGCATCAAACACAACAGCACTCTCTAGGTGTAACTGGAAGCCCAAATTTATCCAAAAATTCACTATAAGATAATAAAATACAGTTTGAATTTAAAAGTTGTTTAATTAACACAATGTTGTTTTCATACCAAGTACTAGACTATAGAAGAGAGATCTATTTTTATATTGAATGCATCTATTATTCCAAATAATATATTTATTTGGGGAAAAATTGTGCTTAAACGCCAGCATCCAGGCCAATAAAGCTTGTTTGTGAAATCTAGCTAACTTCACAGGCAGTTTATCAATTTTAAAATCACATCTCAACAGAAGATCTATGCCACCTAACATATTAAACACGTGTTTTGGAAATGTACCACATACTATTCTTTTCTTTTATAAATTTAATTAACCACTTAAGCTTGAAAGTATTGTTTAATGTTTCAAAACTAAGCACAGATAATCCACCTTTACGCTTTGGTTTACATAAGATTTCCTTTCTCAAATAATGGTGTTTATTCCTCCATACAAAATTAAATAACGTTTTACCCAATTCTTTGTGTACATTAGATGGCATATCTAGAGCTAAAGACACATAAACAGACCTTGATATCCCTTCTGCTTTGGATAGTAAGACCCTACCATTCAGGGATAAATCCCTTTGAAGCCAGATGTTAAATCTTGTTTTAGTTTTGTTAATTATAGGTTCAAAATTGAGCACACTGCGTTCATTCTCATCTTTATGGATAATAACACCTAAATATGTAATTGTATGTTTAATAGGAATACCATGTAATTCTGTTGAATTACATGCTTTAAGTGGAAACAGCACTGATTTATTTACATTCATTCTAAGACCTGATACTGAGGAAAACTCATTAATGCAATTAACTGCTTTTATTATTTCTAAATCGTTTTTAAGAAAAATAGTGGTATCATCAGCTAATTGACACAATTCAAATAATCTTTCAAATGCTCTTATACCTTCAAACTCTGCTTTTTTAAAGGAACTGTATGTAAGAAATGTAGGTCTGGTAGTATAAGTGGAATAACTGACTTCGGGCTGTTGAATTATTACAAAAAATAATGAACAACTGAGGTCACGACACAAATAAATTGATTAAACTTGGAAAAAACGCTAATAATAATCATAATTAAACAATGCATTACATAATTTGTGTTTCTTATTCTTGTCTATGTTGCTGTTGCAGGTCTATTAGTCAGTATTTATACTACAACATTAATGCATATTTTGAAAATAATCTTGTCAGATAGGGTTGCCAACCGTTCCGTATACGAAATCCTCCCGTCCCGTATAAAACCCAATTTGTCCCGTACAGTCAATATATGTGGCACATGACAACTTAATAGAGATTTTGTGTATACCCTCCTGATATGTTGATTTGGTTATACATAGATTTTAATATTTTCATAACTCTGTGAAGAATCTGCTTAAACAGTGGAATGTTATTTTCTTGATTTACTGTACATTTAGATAAATATCAATGCTACACGATTTGTGTGGAAATGGGCTTATAGGTAAATCAATAATGATCAAACCAGTTTTCTATGTAAATGTGGATCATTTATATTTTATTGACCAACCGATAGCAGAATACTATATGTATACTTAATTCATCTCTTCCCTTTCTCTTTCTTTCATAGTGTTTCACAGTTATAGATTGCAAAGACTATTGTTCACTTCTAGATCATCTTTCACCATCTATCAGTATGAGTATGTCAACCATATCAACCATTTTTGAGATTCCAGAGCAGTCATCTACTGAATACTCAGATGAGCTCATGACAGCCCTTGCTGCGGGACGGTGGTGGGCAATCATGGAAGTTTCAGACCCCATATCTGAGCATGAGTACCTTGGATAGTGTCGGGGAACAGTGGAGGCAGGAGGAACTTCATCCCCCACATCCCTGGTCTTCAGTGATGCTCATCTGAGAAGGCTCAGTCCCAGAACTCAGGCTTCTCAGATGCAACACTGAAGACCATGGACCAGAGGAGAAAGTGGAGACAGGGAGCACCTGTGCCTTCTGGGTCCCACCGGGAACCACCTGTGCCCGTTGGGTCCCAACGAAGTGGAAAAGCCTCTGACTGAGGATCTGCAAAAGGCTTCTTTTGAAACACCCATGCCCAACAAGCCTCCGAGGGCACCTGTGACTGCCCCAAAGGTGCTCACATGCTCCCCACATGAAGTATCCATGCCAGACAAGATCGCAGAAAGGCCAAAACTAAAGATCCCTGAGCCACTGAGATGTGAGCTGCTGCAGCAGAAGCCCTCAAGCCCCTTCTCTGAAGATAGAGCCTGTCTGCTGTGCACCAGTTATTGACAAGATCTCTGAGTGGAAATATCCTAAAAACCCTGAGGAGCTGAGCAAGGAGCTGCTGAGGCAGCGTTTGCAAAATGCACCAGTGCTTGTGCCTGCCACAAACCTCAGGATCCCTGGGCAGCAGAGGGAGAAGTGGGAGCAGCAGCTGAATATCCCACAGGAAGTGTCTGTGACTTGTTCTACCGTGTTCCCCACAGCATCCACCTGGGTCTCCCCAGAAGAGGGTGTGTTCATGGAGCACGGAAGCTTCTGTAAGTCCCGTCTATCTCTTGTTTTTACTTATTTTAAGATTTATTCAAAAAAGTAAACATTGCCTTCAACTATGCTACTATGTTTTCTAGGTCAGGGGTTTTCAAACTTTATCACGGCAAGGACCCCCAAATATGTTGAACCTTGTATGAGGGACCCCCTTCCTAAAATCCATCTATATATTTGTATGTATGAAAAAAAACTGAGATAAATAGTAAGTGTGACATTATAAATACAACATAATGTTTCCAAACTTAAATTGGCTATACTTAATGTTGGATGTATAAACTCGAAGAAGAAATTTTCAATTAAAACTTATTTTTATAAGAAACTTTCACAATAAATGTATGTAAGCAGTTTACGTACCGCATTAAGAATACTGCCTTACAACCCCAGGGAGCAAGATAAAGGAATATAGTAAGAAAAACTCACTAGAAAGATACAAAGCAAACATATACAATTCTGGAAAGTATGTTTACGGCAAGAAAGGAGAGAAACATTTAGATTTAACATGAGATTTAACATGAAACGGGTAGAATGTTTGGTAGACTTTATCCATTTTTGCTTTGTCTTTTATTCTCTGAAATTTTCTGGGGACCCCTTAGAACCTTCTGGAGGACCCCTGGGGGTCCCCGGACCCCAGTTTGAAAACCCCTGTTCTAGGTCCTCTATTTAAAATCCTTTTATATTAAAAAGATACACCTTTAGATTTAGTCTAAGCACTCGTTAAACCTGCCCAGCATTGCACGGTTATACATGTATCTGTTCCCTCAACAGGACAATGTAGGTCTGTGTCAGGCACCGCCACTAAAACTGTGTGTGGAAATTGACAACCATCTCAAACTGAGGAGCTACAACCATCAAGCTCCTCAGAAAACCACTTCACAACTGAAGCAGAGAACTCAGAGCCTTCAGCCCAGGACCCAGCTGAGCCGGAAAAGAGCATGGGTGAAACTCTCCTATCTCTCGCCAGCAGCCATATCACCCTGTAACCCAAGACTGGTTTCCCACTGAATCTAAGCAGGGCTGAGCCTGGTCAGTACCTGGATGGGAGACCAACTGGGAAAACTAGGTTGTGCTGGTAGAGGTGTTAGTGAGGCCAGCAGGGGGTGCTCACCCTGTGGTCTGTGTGGGTCCTAAAGCCCCAGTATAGTGATGGGGACACTATACTGTAACAAGCACCGTCCTCCGGATGAGACGTTAAACCGAGGTCCTGACTCTCTGTGGTCATAAAAAATCCCAGGATGTACTTCGATAGAGTAGGGGTATAACCCCGGCATCCTGGCCAAATTTGCCCATTGGCCCCTGTCCATCATGGCCTCCTAATAATCCCCATACTGATTGGCTTCATGTCTCCTCTCCACCAATCAGCTGGTGTGTAGTGGGCGTACTGGCGCAATATGGCTGCCATCGCATCATCCAGGTGGATGCTGCACATTGGTGGTGGTTGAGGAGATTCCCCCCTTCTATGTAAAGAGCTTTGAGTGCCTAGAAAAGCGCTATATAAATGTAACTAATTATAATTAATCTCAGTTTTACTTAGATTTAGAAATTAAACGCTTTAATAATTTTCTCTGGGACGATAATCATATCCTTTTCAATTCAGATCCCTCATATTGAAATGGTAGAAACAATTTGTCTTTAGATTTTCTTTAAGAATCACTCATTAAATCTGGTCAGCGTCACATGATTATGTGTGTTCCTTCAACAGGACAGTGCAGGTGTGGATCGATTTATTTGTCAATGACAACACACATGAATTAGCACTGGTGTTATATAATCAGATCATTTTCATCTGCTGTCACTGCACTGATTAAACTCACACTCTAAGCCAAAGGATAGCATTATAACATATATAATTCATATTTATGGCTGAAGACAATGGGTATATAACACAACTGATTCACTATTTCAGTGTACATGTTCTTGCAACAATAGCCCGCATCCTAAACATCATCAGACTGTTTTAATTTTCTTTTTCAAAAGGCAATTTAAGTCTAAAGTCTTTTTCTATACTTTACTTTTATCAGTGGACCTTTTGTATTTAAACAAATAAAACATCTTTTAGGCAGCTTCTTTAGTGCATGTTTCACTGGATGTGTTATGTATAATTGAAGTACAATGTACAGAAAAACTGTTTTTTTTTATATTTATTTCTATAAATTATGCCATTTATTTCATTAACTTTCTGATATACGTTTATTATTAGTATTGGTATTTGTTATTAGTGTTTCTATAGGTTACTATCACTGTTATCTGAAAATATCTTGTAGCAAATAAGTTTTGAACTATTGATTAAGAAATATGGACTAAAAATCATACATACCAAATCCCTCCAACATTGCAATTGATCATCCTGTGGGTCCAGTTCAGCATGGCACAATTCTGTTCCCTTTCCAAGTTTATATCTCGCAATTCTGACTTTTTCCTAGCAATTCCGAGTTTATATTTCCCGTACTGAAAACAAGCTTCCACGGTTCAAAGTTTGGTATCAGTAGTTTTTTTTGTTGTTGTTGAAATTAATAGCCTACTATTATTCAAGCCAGAATGCATTACATTTATCAAAAATGACAGCAAAGACTTCTATGTTGTTATAAAACAATGTTTTCAACATTGATAATAATGAGAAATGTTTCTGAGCAGCAAATCATCATACAAGAATGATTTTGAAGGATCATGTGACACTGAAGACCGGAGTAATGATGCTGAAAATACAGCTTTGATCACAGGAATAAATTACATTAAAATGTATATGGATTAAAATAGAAAACCGTTATTTTAAATTGTAATAATATTTTACAACATACATTTTTACTGTATTTTTGATCAAATAGATGCTGCATTGGCGGGTATGAGACTTTTGAAGAAAAAAAAAAATGATGGTATGTTTCTTTGTTTTTTAAAAAGGAAAAAAAAAAGTCAAACAGGTGGTTTACTTTAAAAAATACCTTATTTAATTTAAGTAAACAGCCAGAGAGATGTAAGGCCTTGGTTGTTATTGAGCACTTGATGCAAAAGTACATTAACAAGAACATCTTGCAGTGAAAAGACGTTTGGCCTTTCGTAGTGTGGACGGATGTTTAAGTGAGCGTCTGTTACTGATCCACACACACACGTGACAGTAGCACCTCCATCTGTGCTACACCTGGAATTACAATGATCTCGCAGAGTTTGTCCTTCTGTACCGGTCAAACGCCTCACATAGAGGTCAGGGCTCTGCGATTACAGTACGGTAAAGCATACAGTGACAACAATGTAAATTGTATTCTTTGATCTCTGAAGCCCCGGGCGTCAGGAGGGCCCTGCAGAGGTGTAGCTGCCTGAGTGTGGAGCTCTGCGTCCAGCCTCACTTGTCTCTGCGCAGCACCAGCTCGGTCAGCCGGATCAGCGCGTCTCGCTCTGTTGACGGCCGCAGCCGGCTGATCTGCCGAATGGCCTCTTGGCAGTAGTGTTGGGCGAGGTAGTTAGTCTGTTTCACACCGTCACTCTGAGAACACAGAAAACAAGCTGATGAGTGCGGAGTTTTACCAACTAGTTATAGAAACTTCTGTAATGCTTCTGGAACTGTTCTAGTTGGATGAATCACAAGAAACTTGACTGGATCAGATTTTTTTTTCTAACACTATTTTAAAGTGGAAATGAAGCAGTCAGTCAAGTTTACATTATTTACATTATATAACCAATCTTAAAGAATAAAGGATGTTTTGTTATATACATTTGCATTACAAATATATGCAGAAGTCCTTTCAAGATCGTCTTCCAAGTGATGTCAAACGCTGTGGTATTGCAAAATGGCGGCACCCTTGCTCCAAAAGCTATAACAAAACATCAATTTTTCTTTAAAATGGATACATTAAATCGTGTGTGTTCTATAATATTTTACGGAAATCAGTTTACTAAATAACGTAAACTTGACTGACTGATTCATTTCCACTTTAAGTAATAACAGTAAATTATGCATAATTACAAGTAACTAACCCTAAAACCAAACCCTAACCATAAGTCTATAGTAAGTACATGTATATAGTAATACTTATACATGTAATAGTTGAGTAAATGAAATGTACCTTCGTCAACCTAAAATAAAGTGAAACTTATTTTTCTGACACTTAAATATAAAATGAAGAGATAAGCTGAGATAAGCAAATTTTGAAATAAATAACTTTTTAAAATTAACATATTTATTACGCTTATTTAATTAATGTTTTGTAGAATTATTTTTTTATTTCTTAATTTAAACATATTTTTTAGTTTCTATTTCTAGGAACAATAAAAAAAAATGTTTATGCTAATTTCCTCGTAGAACATTTCCACACAAAAACTTTTCAATTGTAAACTCACAATTATAAGGGGAAAAAGTCAGAATAGTGAGAAAACGTCGCAATTTTCTTTTATTCCGTGGCGGAAACAAGCTTCCATAGAAATGTGACCTGGGGTCAGTTGTATAAACATAGCCATTAAAGGGTTACTTCAGCGATTAGCATTAAGCTTTGTATCAGTAGAAACCCGGTAGTATATTCAAATTATTGTACTTTACCCCCTCAATCCCCCTGAGACAATTGAATTATGCAATTTATTTCTGGAAAAAAATCCTCAGAGGACGCAAGTATTGTAATTTTGCGTCATCTGATAATTTTTTTGGCCAGAGGCTAAAGACTACAGCCAGTAGAAGGAGCTGTTCCGCATGTTATCAACCCGCCCATAGGGGTGGGATCTCGCTCACAGAATGTAAATGCGCACAGCCGCTCGGCTCAGGCATTAATAACGGAGCGTGGCGGAGCAAAGTGAGTGTTCCAATATTTCAATGAATTCCTATGAAAGCTAAGCTTCCATAGGCATGATCTGAAAACGCGCCAGACTGGACACGCTCCGTGAATGACAGCCGCGCTTACCTCAGCTCTTTGCTCTCGCGATGAATGAAATCTGACTCCTGCTGCGTCTGTACCGTGACTTTCGTTCGGCTCACTCACACTTTATTGAAAAGACACGTTCAGTTTTTAATTGTAGTGTCTGTTCTCTAACTGAACGAAATGATTGTATTACTATGAAAATCAAAACGATGGTGGGGGCGGTGTCATGGTGGGCAAGTGATAACCAGTGGCCGTGGCTTTGGGAGTGGCCTCGTTGAGCAGCGAAAGTGCATTCTGAGAGTTGTTGTCTTTCATCCACATGAGACAAAAATACATTTTCTGTCTTTTCTCAGTATAGGCACCAAATTCAAAAATAACTTCACATTTCTACTACATAAATGACCCAGTTTAAATACACATTCATCTTCCCAGCTTAAGAACTAGTATGACAAACTAGCAGTTAGTTAGGGGTAAATCAGTCTTACTTTTCAGTGTCAAATTAGACAAATATACATTTTATTAAAAAGATTGGATGACTAACTTGTAAGACTAGTCTTAGTGGTTTATGCAACCAGTCCCTGGACATGTTTTCATGAGATTCACCCGTATACAACACAAATCCTCCTCACCTTCAGGACATATTGCCAGGCTCGATCCACATCTCCATCAGAGCTGAAGCGCCTCATTATCATTGCATGCAGCTCAGGAAACTAAACAGTGAAAGTAGAGTGAAACTGTTAGGGAGGTTTTACAATTAGGTTTATGGCTCTAATAAACCAAGTCAATCATTAGACTTGATTCCCCTTTCTGTACTTCAGGGAAGTGGCATTATATGGTGAGAGCACAGATGCGTTCAGCTGTCGTACCTGTTGGCAAGCAAACAGAACGGGCCCGGTGGCCAGACCCAGTTTGAGATCGGCAGCTGACGGCTTCCCCAGGCGGTTTGCACACGACGTGAAGTCCAGAATGTCATCCACAAGCTGAAAAAGATAACCAAGTTCTATTTTACTTGACTTTAAACATATATAATTTAAGACAAAACTAATGCGACCTGTAATGAATTCTTTGTTTAAAAAAAAAAAAGAAGTCAGCTATAACAGCACAGATGTTTGTAAATATGCAGCAGAACTGCAATCTATTTGACCGGGGTTCTATTTAGTGTTGCTAGTGAAAGAAATGACATACTGCAGTTTTACCAATTTTCAGCCAAAATATAAATTTTCGATTTATCAACTTTCAAATTCTGTTAATTTTATCACAAAATTCAAACAATAAATGTCACTTTGGCCATAGCTCCAGACTTGGCTAAAGACTTGTTCAGCACTGTTGGTGCTTTCGGCGGTGGACAGGGGTCAGCATGGGCACCCTGACTGGTCTGCCGCTATGCAGCCCCATACGCAACAAACTGATACACTGTGTATTCTGACACCTTTCTATCAGAATCAGCATTAACTTATTGAGCAATTAGAGCTCCGGCTTGTCTGTTTGATCGGACCACATGGGCCAGCCTTCGCTCCCCACGTGCATCCATGACCCTGACGCCGGTTCACCACTGTTCCTTCCTTGGACCACTTTTGATAGATACTGACCCCTGCAGACCTGGGGCCGGATTCACGAAAATCTTCACGAAAAAGAAAGAAGTTAAGAAATTTCTTAAGATAAATTCTAAGAAGTTCGTAAGAATGTTCCTAAGTGCAATTCTTGAAAAATTCTTTAAAAGTTCTCAAATATTTTCTTAAGAACATCTTAATTTTTTACTTAAGAAGAAAATGAAAGGTGTTATTTTATTGAAAGGCAGGTATTGCCGAATACTCGCTGAATGAAAAACACCTCAGAGCCAGTCTTTTTACGCTGCCTGCAGATTACCATAGATATCATAAGTGTGCAAACTATTTTCGTCGTGACTGGCTTTACGGAAGTTAATCAGTCGGCGTTGTGTTTTTAATGCTTTGTCATTAAAATTGTTATTTTAAAAGAGCCTGTCTCAAGATGCAGCGGTCTTTCCCATTCATTTGCACTCTCTCTAGAGTGAATGCATCTGGTATCTCTGTGTGTGTGTGTGTGTGTGTGTGTGGTGCTGCCTTGCTAGTTCTAGCTTGAGTGAGTGCGTCATATATGTGTAAAAGATCGATCCGTGTCGCTCACTTCAGAGTACTCGTCCATATTTATGGTACTATTAATATATATTTTATTTAGCTAGCTACTGTTATGTTGTAATGGTTCATATTTGAAACAACCCAATAAATTCATTAAACATCTTACATTTGGGCATTGAAGATAGGTTGGAGGTTATCCTAGCTTTAAGAAGTTATTTACTTAAATGTTTTCTTAAGCGCAATCTTACGAAAAAAGATAAGAACATTCTTAAGAAAAGTTTTTGAGAATACAAAATATTTTTATATTTTTTCTTAAGTCAGAAAAAAGAAGAAATTGGCAGTTAAGAAGATTTTTATTCTTAAGAATGTTTCGTAAATCCGGCCCCAGCTCCACAAGAGCTGCAGTTTTGGAGATGCTCTGACCCAGTCGTCTAGCCATCACAATTTGGCCCTTGTCAAACTCGCTCAAATCCTTACGCTTGCCCATTTTTCCTGCTTCTAACACATCAACTTTAAGGTCAAAATGTTCACTTGCTGCCTAATATATTCCACCCACTAACAGGTGCCACGATTTCATTCTGATGCCTCACTAACCAGAAGACACTTCTACTTCTGAAGCTTCTGTTATAATTGATCATTAACAATAATTACTTCCTACATTTGTAACCGCAACAAAATGATCATTATTAACTCGGTGATCACAGACCACTGCACTACAACTAACGTGCAAATAATGACAGATGCCGTACATGGAAACAAAAGTGCAAATAGCATTGAATGCTATTTATAGAAAACTTGGTATAAATAGCATCTATTAATATATATAGCTATTGTGCAACACCAACTGGTTTAAGTTTGGTTATTATTATACTGTTTCTGTATATTTTCACTGAAACAAGTACAAGTAGGTAATGCTAATGTGTGCTTCACATATGTAAATTACACAAATAAATTAAGCAACAAAAATAATAATACCTAATATTATACAAAAAAAAATCTAATATCGAGATTTTTTAAGTCGACGTTTATCTGATTAATGTCTAATTAAATGATTACTAATATTGAAGCTGTGGGTTTTAGTTACTAAGACTCAACTTAACTTTATTTCTAGAGCACTTTCAAAAACCACAACCGGTACCAAAGTGCTGTACATGAGAATAACAACAACAAAACAAACAACAATACAAATACACTGAATTAAAAATACAATTTATAACATCATTAAAAGCTAAAAAAAAAAAAAAAAATTAACTCCCTCTGAAATTAAAAGACATGACAGAGCATTAAAGTTTACTAGTCACCTATTAAACTAGTCTGTGCAACCCCTAATATACACACACATAAATAATAAATCCAGCTTTTTACAGTCAATATTAAATATTTAATCCAAGAGGAATTATTCACAAATAAATGAAAAAATTACCTGGAATGCAATGCCAACGTTTCGTCCATATTGATAGGCTATCTCATGCACCTCAGGATCAGAATTCACCAGAATTGACACCTAGAATTCCAAAGAAATAATGCTGGTGTTCAACTTCTCTTTCAGCTCTGAACTTCATCTTATGATTGTTAAGATGGGACGTACATACTGCCTTACAACTGTTTGCAATGAGACTTGCAGTCTTCTTGAAGGTTTTCTCAAGGTAGTGCTTGAATCTCTCATTTTCATTCTCTTTAGACCCCAGCTGCATGAATTCACCTGGAATTCATCAATGAAAAATATAAATAACAGGTCCACTGTAGAAAACAAGTCTCATACATAAATCTAGAGTGACTTACCTCGTACAAGGTCTTCTATAACTTGTGACAGCACAGAAACTACTGTATTGTTCCCAATACGCGCTAATGCCATGGACGCTGCAGACAGAATGAAATCTCCAGCCAGGATAGCCTAACAGTTATCACAGATAGAAATATTATTGTTTATTTCCATTTATAAACAACATTAATCGTTTCTCTATGGAAGCTCGTTTCTTCTAAGGAATAAAAAAAATAAAGGTACATGCAAATTTTTCTGACAATTCTGGCCTTTATATCTCACAATTCTGAGAAAAAAAGTCAACTGCAAGATATTGTGGGATATAAACTTGCAATGCAAAAACAGGCAGCTGACTTTTATTCTCCAAATTTGCCAGTTCGGAACTTGGACATCTTTAGGTGTCAGCGCCATAAAGAAACATTGGAAAATCCGAAGCTCTCATCGGTTTGATGGTGTTTATGCTACAAAAATTGCTAAAATGTCGTGCCTGAGGTACTGTAACACTGATTCCAGGGATCGTGAGAGGATTTTCTGTTTGTCATACTCTCGTTAAGTTACGATTAAAGTCCCTGCTAACATACAAACCGAAATAACTAACTGTTCTCACGTCATGTAAGTTAACACTGTAGGTCAAAAACACGAAGGTCTACATTTCAGTGCCTCTCCATATTAAACTGGTTATATGTAAATGAATTTAATTTTAGATATGTTTAAGGTCTACATTATCTGTCTTACTAAGGAGGACTCCTATTTTGATGGGTATTATAGTCTACGGTTAGTGAAAGGAAGAGCTCGCACGCAGTTTATCGGAGTTGTTTTGCAGATACAAAGTTTACCAGTTATTAACTGCACCCCCGAAAAGGCATAAGCTCTGTGTATATGTTTGTTTACTGTTAGTTGTTCTGTTAGTGAGTGTTTTTGTGTAATTTGCTGTGTATGTTAATGGTAATGCAATGGAGAGAGAGAGTTTGTGAATGAGCAGAACTGCGACTGCGCTTCTCAGAACTGCGACTGCGCTTCTCAGAACTGCGACTGCGCTTCTCAGAACTGCGACTGCGCTTCTCAGAATTGCGACTGCGCCTCTCAGAACTGCGACTGCGCCTCTCAGAATTGCGACTGCGCTTCTCAGAACTGCGACTGCGTCTCTCAGAACTGCGACTGCGTCTCTCAGAATTGCGACTGCGTCTCAGAATTGCGACTGCGCCTCTCAGAATTGCGACTGCGCCTCTCAGAATTGCGACTGCGCTTCTCAGAATTGTGACCGAGTCTCTCAGAATTGCGACTGAGTCTCTCAGAATTGCGACTGCGCCTCTCAGAATTGCGACTGCGTCTCTCAGAACTGCGACTGCGTCTCTCAGCATTGCGACTGCGTCTCTCAGCATTGCGACTGCGCCTCTCAGAATTGCGACTGCGCTTCTCAGAACTGCGACTGCGTCTCAGAATTGCGACTGCGTCTCTCAGAATTGCGACTGCGCCTCTCAGAATTGCGACTGCGCTTCTCAGAATTGCGACTGCGCTTCTCAGAACTGCGACTGCGTCTCTCAGAATTGCGACTGCGCCTCTCAGAATTGCGACTGCGCCTCTCAGAATTGCGACTGCGCTTCTCAGAACTGCGACTGCGTCTCAGAATTGCGACTGCGTCTCTCAGAATTGCGACTGCGCTTCTCAGAATTGCGACTGCGCTTCTCAGAATTGCGACTGCGTCTCTCAGAATTGCGACTGCGCTTCTCAGAATTGCGACTGCGCTTCTCAGAATTGCGACTGCGTCTCTCAGAATTGCGACTGCGCCTCTCAGAATTGCGACGGTGTCTCTCAGAATTGCGACTGCGCCTCTCAGAATTGCGACTGTGTCTCTCAGAATTGCGACTGCGTCTCAGAACTGCGACTGCGTCTCTCAGAACTGCGACTGCGCCTCTCAGAATTGCGACTGCGCCTCTCAGAATTGCGACTGTGTCTCTCAGAATTGCGACTGCGTCTCTCAGAACTGCGACTGCGTCTCTCAGAACTGCGACTGCGCTTCTCAGAATTGCAACTATTTCTCAGAATTGCGACTGTGTCTCTCAGAATTGCGACTATTTTTCAGAATTGCGACTATTTCTCAGAATTTCGACTGCGCTTCTCAGAATTGCGACTATTTCTCAGAATTACGATTGCGCTTCTCAGAATTGCGACTTTTTCTCAAAATTGCGAATGTATTTCCCTGAATTGTGTGAAGCTCGCAATTGCCAGTTATAATGTCTGAATTGCGAGGTATAATCTATTGCCTGGCGGAAACAAGCTTCCATAGTTCTCAAGTGATTTTCTTTCAGATTTAAGGCGAGACACGGCAGGTGAAAACATCGTTTTTTCATGCAGTGGTCAATTTTGAGATTTTGGGCCAGTTTGCTCCCTTAACATGTAAGCTTTCATGTCAAAATAAAAAAAATGTCAACATTACACATTAAGGTGGTTATTTCATTATATTTTGTCACCGTGCGCCTTTAGATTTCTACCCGAAATCATCAAACGTTATTCTAGCGCGATCTCTCGTGCCGTCTCCATTCACAGAAACATGTCATGCTTGGTATCATTGTAAAGCTCTCAGTCTCACACACACCGCTGGCTAATCCAAATATGGACATTTCCTTTGTAGAACTAACCAACCGCGAAAGTTTGCAGCCAAACACCACATCTGATTGGTCATGTGAATTTCATACGCGCTGCCGATTGCTTGTGTATTCTCCACCCGAGAGAAAGTGCAGAAAACGCTGAAATCGGCTCATAAACGCTCACAGAAAAGAGCAAGTAGCAAGAGCTAGTAAAAAGAAAGTAAAGAACAACAGATTAGACGACGAAACCCCGTCAGAATTAGATTCAAATAGTTATAGATGGACCAATACAACAAACAGGGACAGTTCATCTGCAGTTTTTGTGACTGGCGTTTGTTAAGGTAGTTCTCTTAAGGTAGTTCTCTAATAGCTATTGCTATTAATAATTTATTAATTTATCAATTTCCACGTGTTTTAAATATTATACACTACTGATATTAATTAACTGAATATATATTTTGTTTGTAGGTTGGGGGTTTTATAGAAATGTATGCAGTTATACAGTATAAAACTTTAAAGGCCGTTTTCTCAAAATGAGTTTTTTCTCACACTCAGAGTCAGATATATCCACTTCAGTAGCAACTACAAGCACCAACTTTTGCAGTCTTATACTGAACTATATTCTGAAGGCTTTTACAGAGGGATTTGTTGATATATCATTCCTATCCTGAGTTATAGGTCCTTTAACTCCAAAAAACATGGCGAAAATTGATTTTTTAAGGCTATTGTCAGTATTCTCTAATTTACTAAAGCACAAAATAAGATATCCAGAATCACCTCTGTAAAAGCCCTCTCATCTAACATGTCAACAAATAGAACCAAGAATTTTAAACATGGTCCTTTCCAATTTCAAGATTTTGTTTTTGGAAAAGTATGCAAATGAGCGTATATTTAAGTATATAAGGCCTCATTTGCATATTAAAACATTAATTTACACAAAACGTGTAATACATTTTTTCCTTATGTTTATGCCAGTAATAAACTGGAGAAGTTTCACAGTGATATCTTGTAATTAAAAAAAATTCCCTATTCACCTGTAGTGTCTCGCCTTAAAATTAGACATCAACAAAGCTCCAAAATGTGCGACCAGCTGAAAACCACTGATCTGTTTTATAATCAGATGTTACTCACTTTTTTCTCTCCCCACACTTTATTAATGGTGTTTTTCCCACGTCTTGTGTCCGAGTCATCAATAACGTCATCGTGCACCAGGCTGGCAGTGTGGATCATCTCAGAGATCATAGCGATAGAGCGCTGTGCCGGCAGCAAAACCCTGAGGACATCAGATGTGCCTTATTTACACTGACTGATGCATCACATTTAGGGCTGGTCCGAATACCATTTTTGGAGCTTCGAAGCTTCTGTAGTAATCAACATCGAATATTCGAAGCTTCGGAGGGAAGGAGCTGAACATATCCTTCTCTCTAATAAAGGCTGGAATCTGGAGAAGCGGCGCGCCTCACGCAGGCAGGGCTTATATGCTCCGCGAACGGGCAATGAATAGTGATACAAAACACACAGACCTGTTACGTCCCAGTTTTGATATATTATAGTAGCTAGTAAAAATAATTCTGTTCAGTTATAGAACAGACTAAGAGCCCCTATTTCTGCCCCTGGGGCCAGTCTTCGGGACAATTTTCACGTCATACCTCAAACGCGGGCTTTTTCCTTCATTTTATATTTTAGACATTCATTAATTAAAAGAAACAATGAGGTGTGCAGCACTGGTGGAAACAACATGAGACTATGACACCACGACTGTTAAGACGGCTCGCAGTGTTTAGAGTATCGCCGCAAATGAGTAAAGCAAGCCAACACGCAAACTGCCGAACCTCTTAGATGCTCAAAAACACAATCATCTTCATTAAAATGAATGAGACTAAATGCTCTTACAGTGCTTAGATCACTCGTTCTGATATTGCGGTCTTTGATCTTGAAATGAGCTGATGAATAGCCTATAGGCTAATGCAGCTCATATCTTTTGCTTTCGTTGACATGAACTCCGTTAAATGTGCATATAGCGCAAGAATTGAAGATCGGATTTATATTAATTTTGCGGAGAGGTGTAAGTTAAGACAACCTGCCTAATTTTTATTTATTTATTTTTGAACACGTTTCCTCAAAAAAAAAAACGTATTATAAGCAAGACAAGTTAAGTGTTGATTTAAGAGGATAAATGGATCAAACATGTGTTGTTAACTCACTTTAAAAAAAAAAGAAAACTTTAATTTAACAATCAAAAAAAATGCTTTAAACATTTTTCTAAATTAACTTAATAAAGAAACGAAACGAAATATAACTACTTTGACATTAAAAACAAAACTGAACTATTTTAATGGCTGCAACGATGTGTAGGCCTAATAGGGAGGATAAAAAAATTAAATAAAAAATAAAAAATCACGGGACTCGGGCCGATAGTTTTGGTAAGCTGTAGGACGCGGCCAGGCTAGGGTCTAAGACTAACTACAATTAAAAAACTGAACGTGCCACTCGAGCCAAACTAACGGGCGTCTCAGCACATCAGCAGCAGCAGTCAGATAATATTCTACATGAGAGCGAGGAGCTAAATTACAAGATGATCGCGGAATATTTGGTTTTAAAGCGATGTAAAAGCGCCTACTTAAGGGAGTTTGTCATTGTACTGTTTTGTTGCTATGTTTTTCATTATAGAATAATAGCTAATGAACCCACAATTCAAGCAACCCGCCCCTGAATTGGCAAACCGAAAGTAAACGCGGCGCAGGGCTGCATGCGTTCAGCCGCTCAGCGCACAAGCACAGCATTGAGGGAAACGCTGAGGGAATATTTTTTCACCGTCACATCCCTAACGTATAAAAAGGATAATAAATTTTGATTATATTATTCTATTTTCCACAATGTCAAACGAACGCAGTTTAACCCAAAATGCAAGCTCAGACATGGCTTCTGCCACATAAGCTTGTGCAGTTGTGCGCTCTGGTGCACTGAACACTAAGAAGAAGCAAATATATTTATTAAGTATAACGACGCTATTAAAAATGGCTTGGCTATAAGATAATTGAAAAAAAGTATTGTATTTTATAGTGATTTAATAGTTTAAACATATGCAAGCGCGAATGAGAGCCGATGCCAGGTGTTCATGAAAACAACAACAACAACGAATATTCGAATCACAAATTTGAAAATCGAATACCAACCCATCGAACGAATATTCGAATATTCTGGTCCAGCCCTAATCACATTATGAATACACACACAGCACTGAAGTGCTTTCTCACCCCTCTTTATTGCTGTGGACGTTACAAGCTCGAGCCATCAAGATCACAATCATTGGTCGAAAGGCTTTTCCCTTCCCATCAAAGTAATAATCACAGAGTGCTTTCAGCTCCGCCTTAGAGACAAGCAGCTGCTGAAACAGAAATTTAAGAAGGTCAGTTTCAGTAGTTTGCTTTATAATGGACATAAAATAGCATACAACTTCTTATTAGAGAAGTGGTGGAAAGTGTTTGGGCATTAATAATTACTGAATATAATACTTCATAATGTAACAGTGGACAAGAAAAACATTGTTTAGTGGTAAAATGCTATGCAATACTGTGCAATATTCTCGCTGTACCTTTTTTATATCTTCATATAAATCTTGCAAGTCCTTTTGTGCAAGTGAGAAAGGATCTTTTAACTTTGCATCACTGTGTATACTGCAACAGACCTGTGGCGTTGAGTACAGACATCTATACCTGTGCCTGAGACACAAACAAATATTCAATAAAGACAATACATACATTTGTGCAAAATAAATTAATACATGTTTTTGGTTAATAACAAAAAACAATGTGCATGTTTGAGTCAGTCTATAAATAAGGGAGATCAGGGCTATATATATATATATTCTTTTTTATTATCAAATAACATTATTAGAATTTATAAATGTTATTTAATAATATTATAGTTATATATAAAAGTTATTTGAATGTATAACAATGTATTTAACTTTTTTTCTACTTGAATATATTTTAATGTAAACATATTTATAATAAATAAATATATTTAGTAGAATGTCATTTATTTTATTGCCATAATGTCAATAATTCATCATTACTCCAGACTTCAGTGTCACATGAGCCGATTTGCTGCTCAAGAAACATGTTTTATTATTAATGTAGAAAACAGTTGTGCTGCTTAATATTTTTGAGGAAACATGATCATGAAATCTTTAATTTATCTAAAACTATTTGTCTTTCAAAAAATAAAAAATATATCTTGCTAACCTAAATCTTCAGTTATCAAATTGTTTTGTTTCAATAATTTGATACAAAAACACCACAACTATTTTGGTTAACTGGAACTGTAATAAGTTATACTTTGTATACTCATAACATTATGCAAACTAGACTTTGACCTTTACAGTTATTTTAATATAGTCCATGTGACACTTTCACCCTGTGACAACTAGCCCCAGTGTACCTATACACATTAGTAGTGTATATGTATAACCATGACATTGACATACCTTACAAGGACCATTGGCTTGTTAAATTTATGTGCAGGGCCCTGCCGGAATAAAACCTGAAAAACATAAATACTAGATCATATAAAGCTGAAAGTAGTGCAGTACCCATCAAAACAACAGTACAAAAACTGTGCTCAGGATATAGTGTGTGTCATTACACAAGACTTCCTGTGCACCAGTGACATTCAATGGCATGCAAAACCAAAGGAAATACTGAGAACACTGAGTGTCTCAACTCTCACGAGTTCTTGACCTTTAACACAGAGTAAGGCAAGACTCCTGTAGTCCTTTACAAACATGACTGTAATCATCTGATCTGAGACTTTTAACACCATTACAGCGCAAGTCAATCGCCCTCATCTCAAACTTAGGTTCCTAAGGCAGTCATCTGTCATTAATTGGCTCACACCGGTGACCTTCATCACCATCAGTGTGATCGTTACCTGTTTCGCCGCGGTGGAAGACGCTGTTCTTCTGCTTGCTGAAGCCGCGTGAGTAAAAGCTCTTCTGCTGAGCCCACAACACCAGTCCAGTAATACAGCAGCTCCTGCACTGCTCCTCCAGCATCGGCTCCACGGCACCGCCATGCTGCCCCAACCAAGAGCGGCACATGCCCCGTGACGTCACGTTACGCAACCAAGGCATGAACCGGAAGATATTGTCACGTGATGTACTGCTGCTGTTGTAGAGAAGGGCCGTTGTTGTTGTTGGTTTTTTTCCCCAAAAATAGGCAGTTCACAAAAAAAAAATTCTAAAATGGGCGTGGCATAGTGGCCCATATATAACTCTTATTTCTTCTTTCAGAAACCAGCAGACATGTCTCACACCTTTCCGTCAAAATCTACTGACAGCCTAACCAATGGAAAACGTTTTTAGTGTACTCTTGAGCAAATGCTGTGCAATATAAGTTAAATGTTTCAGCTATTTTTTTTATTCCGTGGCTTCCACAGATTGCTATGGCAGAACTGCCCGCTATTTTACACAAAAAACATCATCGCTGTTTGCAAACACAAAATACGTCTAACGTTACTTTGAGTGTCTATCAGGTAATTATAATCAGGCGGTATATATATATATATATATATATATATATATATATATATATATATATATATATATATATATATATATATATATATATATATATATATATATATATATACAGGCGGTCAAAATATCACTGAAATCTCATTTGTTATTATCTATTCATTTAAAAACGGTGAGTGGGGGAAAATACCTTTTTTAAATATATATATATATATATATATATATATATATATATATATATATATATATATATATATATATATATATATATATATATATATATATTGTAATTGTTGTGGGTTCAATATATTTTTATTAAAATTAATAATTATGATTTAGTTTGAAAAAAATAAAACGGCTAATAGTAATCATTGGAAATAGCAAGCAGTTCAAAACAATAGTATAACAAAATTATGCCTTTACAAAAATAAAACAACATAAATATATGATAAATAAAACTATTTAACAAATACTTTAACATTGTATTTAAGTGTATTTGTTGCAAGTGTATGTCATTTAGTTTTTATTAGGGCTGTCAAAAGATTAATCGCATCCAAAATAAAAGTTTGTGTTTACATAATATGTGTGTGTACTCTGTTAATTATTATTTATATATAAATACACACACAAGCATGTATATATTTAAGAAAAAAAAATATTTTTATATATAAAACATTTATATTTATATATATTATAGATTATATAAATGTATATACAGTATATACATGCAAATATTTCTTAAATATATACATGAATGTGTGTGTATTTATATATAAATAATAATTAACAGAGTACACACACATATATTATGTAAACACAAACTTTTATTTTGGATGCGATTAATCTTTTGACAGCCCTAGTTTTTATATGTGTGAAAATTACTTGTGACTGCGGAACTTTTGGGGACATTTAAAATTGTGCAAAACAACCCCGCTCCCATTGAGGGCCTGTTGTAAAGCACATTACAAACAGTATTACTTTAATTTAACATGAATAGTTAATATGTAACTTACTACCTTGAATCGATAACAATGTTTATAATATATATATATATATATATATATATATATATATATATATATATATATATATATATATATATATATATATATATGCTCATACATACTTCATGTAGCGGCACGCGCGTATGGAGGATGAAACAATAAATAAATATGCAAATAAATCCAAAATCCACATATTTGTCATTGAGTGACATATCCTTTTTGGTTTTCTACATTGTCAAAAATCTTACGAGTTACTCCCTCAATAACAGAATTAATTACAAGCCACATTTCGAAAAGGGCCTTTGTAGCAATTAGTGATTGTAACAGTTCAAGGCTCAGGTAAGAAGGAGGCGGGAACTGGCAAACGTTCAACATAAAGTTTAATGACAAATTAAACAGACAACAAAACGAAAGTAATCATCCCTTCATGGACGACTGCTGTATATAACGTAAACAAAACAAACCAACAACATAAAGTCCAAGCCCTGGTCCTGTCTCGTCCTTCACTGTCATCACTCCCCCTTTCATCCTTTCGGAGCTCTTCCGTGGGACTTGAGACTGGCTCATTAATAGTGGCTCCACCGGCCTCGCTCTGCTCCCACGGCTCTCTGCCCCGCCCTGCTCGTCACAGTGATAAGCTGTGTTCTGAGTAAAACCAGTAAAATAATGAGATTTAAGGATAAAATGTAATAGGTCATCATATAAAATATTAAATAAATAAAAAAATAGAAAACAGACATTTATGTTGGATACTTGGATACTTTTGCTAAATTTATACGTAATAAATTACTTATATACACCGTCTATATCTTGTTGAATAAAATGCGCTAATTTTGTAATTTCATGTTCTTAGTGTATATTGGATACAATATCTAATCAATATCAAAGCAATTTTCAGCACTCGTTTTCATGGGTCCTCACAAATAGAAGAATCTTACATTATTTATCAGTGAGTTCAAGTCCTCTATTAGATCACTGTGGAAATCTGATGACATCTGTAATTCAAAAGAACAGACCCAGAAAAAGATACAACCAAGAAACTGCTGTGAAGTCACACATGACAGTGTGATCGCTGTGGCGTCTCTGTGTCTTCAGTCTCTGTTGATTGTGTGACTGTGACGTCTCTGAAGCGGCTCCATATTCACCATCAGCTGATCCTGAGGAAACTGGACTGACTTCTAAATACTGAGAGTCCTACAATAAAACACACGGGCAGTCATTTACTGAGACATTACTGCTGTCACATCACATCAGGAGATCCATTTCAGAAAAAAATGCAGGCAGAGATATTAGTACATTGATATTACTGCTAGAGATATGAAAGGTGGCTAGATTAACACAAAAATTATCATTTTAAGGTAATTTCCTGGGATTGCTGTGTGAAAGGGGATAGGTGATTCAATGACAAATATATTTTTTTAACAGTCACTCGACGTCACCTACTCTATTTATTTGAAGTATCAAGTAACTTTCAAAAGATGATTTACTCTATTTTAATATATACCATAGTCTATACCATATAGTCATCAGTGTTTATATCCTAACTATAAACGGTTATTTTGATGGTCAACTTTAGACATTCTACTAACAGTAAGTAACTTTGCAACTACACGTCAACTAACTCTCATTAATGTATTGTTAGACTATCTGCTTAATATCCGCCAACACTATTTTAATGCTCCTCAACAGACATTCTACTGTAACTTTGCAACTACATGTCAATGTATTTTACTTACCCCCTAGTAACACCTAACAGTCTACTAATACTTTAATGAGAGTTAGACATGTAGCTGCAAATGTGACATGTAGTTAGTAGAATGTCTAAAGTGGACCATTGCAATAAAGTGCAACCCTCATATCATCCCAAGTTTACATTGGCTACCTTTTAAGTTTTGTAACGATTATAAAATATTGTTACTTAGGCCCTAGACTAGCTTTTAACTAACCATGGCCTGGTTTCACAGACAGGGCTTAGACTAAGCCAGGATTAGGCCTTACTTACTTAGTTAAATTAGGGCATTTAAGAAGCTTTCATAAATGTGCCCTAAAAAACATTACTGGTATACATCTTGAGAGAAAACAATTATGGCACTGACATGTTTTAAGATATGTGCAAGTTGATTTCTGTTAAAAGAGCTCAAACATGCATTTTAGTCTGGGACTAGCTTAAGCCTTATCTGTGAAACCGGGAGCATGACTTTTATTACCTTAGAGCTGTATATTTAAAGCTGTGAATGGACATTACTTTTTGCCAGAGGATGTACTCCCCCTGATGAGTGCTGTACAAATAAATGTGAAATGAATAAGAATGGAAATAAACTCAAACATGGTCTCTATTGCTAATAGATTAATAATAGTACATATTAAACAACGCTCTCTTTGTAACAGAGACAATGTAAAAGATGAAAATATTTATATATTCATAGATACGTCAAATCAAATGATTAAATTTGTATTATTAATCTCCAATTACACACATAGGAGGGCTTTTACACAATTTAAAAACACCAACTTCCATTCATTTCTAATATAGATGCAAATTATATGAACTTTAAATTAAGAAAAAAAAGATATAAATATGTACTTACAAAAGCAATATAATGTCTCCAGTTTATAATGTGGGTCATTTTTTAGATCAGAGAGAAGCCTCACGTCTGAATCTCCTAGTTTGTTCCTAGACAGATCCAATTCTCTCAGGTGTGATGGGTTTGATCTCAGAGCTAAAGCCAGAGCAGCACAACCTTCATTTGAAATTCCACAATCACTCAACCTGTAGAGAACAATGACGCTGTGTAAACAGTGTAAAATGTTTAGATTGCGTGTGATGTGACAAGCAATGCACCATACTTTCGCACTACACTGTTGTATAAAGGACTGTGTGTATGCTGGTTTTACATGAACTTAGGTGAAAATTCAAAAATAGTTTCAAAATAATTTATAATTTGTGAATTTGTGTAATGTTTTGTCTTGTTTGTGATGTGGGATATATATACAGTATATGTTGGGGGAACCTTTATGTTTTAGGATTAGCATGTATAAGCAAGCAGTTGGCTCACATGTGTTACAAATACACTGAAATCAGGTCTCCAATTGAACATTTTCTAGTGACCGATCACATCTAAAATTTTCAGTTGGCCAAATTGAATTTCTGTGAATTGATGCAATTTAATTCACAGAAATTCAGTTTGGCCAACTAAAAAATTAGAGACCTGATTTTTTTTACAGTGTATGTACAGTACTAACTCCTTGTTACAAATATGGTAGAACTATCACTTCTACCAGTAAATATTTATTTATAAATAATATTTGTCTCAACTCCTCAGCATACCCAATAGACCATACAAATTTGTTGCAACAGAAAATTGACACTATTTTCTAGCACTTTAGACACGGTTTGTCGTTTGAGTTTAAAGAAGACTAAAGATAAATCGTCTCAACCGTCTACTACAGTATCACATCAGACAGAGCATTCTAGACCCCTGAAGAGCAATTCCAATAATTTTTTATTTTTTTTGCTATAGGAGAGGAAGAATTGTTTATTTATGTTTATAAATTTGTTAAATCATCAAAATCAACATATGTGTTAGTCCCTATACCGACTAAGCTACTGAAAGAGATGATAGATTCATCAGTGTCATTAGGATATGTCCCAACAACTTTCAAGCTGGCTGTTAGTACTCGTTAAAAAAAAACACAACTTTATCCTAGAGAATTAGTTAACTACAGACTGATCTTGAGTCTCCCTTTCCTGTCAAAATTACGAAAAGGCAGTATCCTCAAAATTATGTTTCTTCTTAGAAAGAAATGGTATCTGTGAGTATTTCCAGTCATGACCAAATCACAGAACTGAGACTGCTCTCATTAGAGTTACAAATGTAACTTACGCTATTAGTGTTACTGAACCGTAGTGCTGTATTTGATACTATCAACCACAAAATTATTTTGAGTAGACTCTGAAATTATGTTGTCATTAGTGGAATTGCATCAACATGGATCAAATCGTACGTACTGTATCTGACCAATATCAATTTATAGCAGTAAATGAAGAGTACCTCAAGGCTCAGTACTAGGACTGTTGCTTTTCACCCTGTACATGCTATCCATAGGAGATATCATTAGAAAACATTGCACTAGTTTACACTGTTACACTGATGATACTCAGCTCTATATTTTTTCACGTCCTGATGAAACATACCCATTCACAAAACAGAATATAATAGTATAAATATTTAATGACTAGTAATTTCCTACTACTAAATTCTGAAGAAAAAAAACCTCAGCACACAATAACCTAGAATACTCTCTAACACTTGACAGCTGCTCTGTTAAGTCTCTGTCATCAGTTAGGTTGTGTTAACAGTATATGTGTTATTTGATAACAATCTAGTACTTTGACTAATCTAGTATTTCTAGTATTTAAACCACACATTTTCCATCTTAAAAATATATCTAAATTACAACATGCTCTCAATGCCAGCTTCAGAAAAGTTTCATCCGTTCATAACCTCAAGGCTAGATTATTGTAATGCTCTACTGGGTGGTTGCCCTGCACGCTTAATAATCTCCAACTGGTCGAAAAAGCAGCAGCTAGAGTTCTCACTAGAACCAGGAAGTATGACCATATTAGCCCGGTTCTAAACACACTGCATGTATAAAACATTATACACTGGCTCCCTATAAAACATTCCATACATTTTAAAATCCTGCTGATTACTTATAAAGCACTTGAGCGTGCTCCTATTGTATTATAGTCCTTCACATTTATCAAAATAGACAGCTGAAGATGGGCAGGTTATTCACCTTCCTAAACATAACGCCAAAAGAACAACATAATGGCTAAAGTATAGGAAGGTAAATGTCCTTGAGTGGCCAAGTCTTGAAGAGAGCAGTCCATTGTCATTCACCATGGAATTTAACTGAACTTGAGCAAGTCTGCAAAGAAGAATGGGCAAATATTCCCTAATCTAGGAGTGCAAAGCTAGTAAAGATATATCCAAAAAGTTGAATGGCTGTAATTAAAGCAAAAGGTGGCTCTACAAAGTATTAAATCAGGGGACTGATGACTTTTCCAACCCTGTTATTCTGTTTTTTTCCATTTTTAATAATCCTCCAGAATGAATATGTCCACTAAGGATAAAAATATGTGTGACTATCAGAGAGATGATCTTACTCTAGTTTTTCCAGTTTACAGTGAGGATCCTCCAGTCCAGCAGAGAGCAGCATCAAACCAGAATCTCCTAGATTATTCCCAGTCAGATTCAGTTCTCTCAGGTTTGATCTCAGAGCTGAAGCCAGAGCAGCACAACCTTCATCTGTGACACCACAATCATACAGCCTGTAGAGAACAATGACGCTGTGTAAACAGTGTGTAAAATGACCAGCTTATTAAAAATGGCAATAATGTGTCATGTGATTTGAATGTAGTGACAAGCATTGCCGCATACTTTCCACATAATTTCTGCATACGTTCATGGTACACTATTTTATAAAGGTCTGCGTTTACACCGGTTTTACTTGAACTTGAGGTTAAAGTTCAAAAAGAATGTTGTTTTAATATAAAATGTTTTTATTGATTGTCTATGAATCACACATAAAAGTTGATTTACTCACTACTTGTTTCGGTTTTCCTGGTCAAATTATATTTTTTTACCGAAAATTATCTATTAATAAACATGTTATTAAATTTGATATTTGCTCATATTTGTGTCATGTAGATGTAGTTTGATGGTTTGTTTGGACACCATCAACAAACCTGAAAAAAGGGTAGAGTTTAACAGGTAGAGTTGATGATCAGTGAAATAAAAAGTAAAAAAACAACAACAACAAAAAACAATTACATTACTAATAAAGAATGTTTACCAAGAATAAATATATATGTGACTATCAGAGAGATGATCTTACTCCAGTTTCTCCAGTTTACAGTGAAGATCCTCCAGTCCAGCACAGAGCAGCGTCAAACCAGAAACTCCTATTTTATTCCCAGACAGACTCAGTTGTCTCGGGTTTGACCTCAGAGCTGACGCCAGAGCAGCACAACCTTCATCTTTGACACCACAATAATTCAACCTGTAGAGAACACACATCAGATCAACAGGATTCATAAAGAAACAGTGGTGTGTAAAATAATGAATTCCTGTAGCTCAAATCGTAGATGATGCTAGAAATGTCAAGGTAATGGGCTTGATACCCAGGGAATGCATAAACCTATGCTCGACCTCTATTCAGCTACTTCAGTTCTCTCTGATGACGCAGTAACTACTGCGGGAAAAAAATCGTCGGTCTGTCCAATGATTGTAAATGTATTTTGGGTCCGTCAGACCGGAGAAATTTTAGCAGTAATGTGAAAAATAGAAAATATTTAAGACCCATCAAATCAGAATTTAAGACATTTTAATAGTTTTTAAGGTCTTTTATTAGGAAAACTTTATTTAAGACTTTTTAAGGACCCACGGTCACCCTGGGAATCTATGATCATCTAAACAATGAGTAAAATATGAATAGCACATACAAAAATAAGATGAATTAACCCTTAAAAGAGAGGGCCAGTTGAAGGAGTATTAATCAAACTACCAGAAGCAACTGAAGCACAATTAAATGGCTGTTGGGCCAAAAACAGGAGCAGCAGGTCATGTGATGTGATGGAGATAATTGAAATGATTTCAACCTAATGCTGGGATTAAGTATGTTTACTGAGCATTTAAAAGCTGATTGTAGTCTTAAAATATACATTAAAGGACGTCTTACTGAGGACAAAGACACATGTTACTATCAGAGAGATGATCTTACTTCAGTATCTCCAGTTTACAGAGGGGATCCTCAAGTACAGCAGAGAGCAGTTTCACTGAATTTCCTAGTTCATTCACAGTCAGATCCATTTGTCTCAGATGTGAGGGGTTTGATCTCAGAGCTGAAGCCAGAGCAGCACAACCTTCATCTGTGACTCCACAATCACTCAACCTGTAGAGAACAATGACACACTCTTCACTTTCTCAGTTCAGATCAGATCAGTTTAGCAGTGAATCCAGTATTAAAGAGAAAGTACAAATTTAAAGCACAAATCAATGTTTGATGAATCATTGGACTGAGATCCAAAATGTCACAGAACACAAGCATGATGATAAAACATCTAAAGTTTCATTCAAGAAAGATTAATAAAATGTATTTTACTGCCTGTATTTTTATGTATAATGTCTGCATTACGCCAAATCTGTTTTAAATAATGACACTATTCACTACATAGAATTATACTGTTATTTAAATATGAATTAATAATGTATGTAAGGAGTAATTGTTTTAATTTAATTTGTATTAATTGTGTAAATAATATTAAAAAAATAGTCTGCAGAAAGATTAATGTGATGAACAGAACAAATATGTTCTTCATTTCTCTATTCTGAATGTGTTGAGCTTGATTCTGTTTAGGGGTCAAGAGACTGAAATGTTGATTTACTGAGGAGCACCTCCTGTGTTCAATCATTTACAGCTCAATCAGCTGAACTCACAGCAGCAGAAAAAAGGCATTGTGTTTCATGTGTGAGTGTTATATGATCTTACGTCAGTATCTCCAATTTACAGTGTGGACTCTGTAGTACATCAGACAGCCTCTCGACTCCCAAATTTCCTAGTACATTCCAAGACAGATTCAGTTGTCTCAGGTGTGAGGGGTTTGATCTCAGAGCTGAAGCCAGAGCAACACAACCTTCATCTGTGACTCCACAATCAATCAACCTGCAGAGAACGATACACTCTTCACTCTCTTTGTTCATATCAGATCAACAGGTACAAGTCACAATTTTACACAGACTATTAAATGTTAACATGTTTACAATCTCAATTCCCATTGTTTTTCAGCCACGACCAGTGTTGTTAACACTGGGGAAGCTTGCCTAGTCCAATGGAGAGGGACACTATGGAGACCACACTCTGCCAAAAGGGAGGTAACGAGTGTTGGCTACACTCGTTATGGACTGAGCTGTGGGGCAGTGCTACATATGGAAAATGCCTGTGGTAGGTCCTACCTAACCAGGCAGGAGCTAATACCCATGCAGAGATTGGGCCAGAGCAGAACTGCCCAGGGAAAGACACAGGTTTACAGACAGGGAAACCATATTGTGGACAATGCACATATGGGTTTACCAAGAGAGAAATCACAGCATATGGGCATCTAGCCCAGCCGGGCATGTACACGAGTACTACACCTCCACCTCATCTGACTGTCGAAGGATGCTGGAGGAACTCGATTCAGCGCCTTCTGCACCCTCTTTAAGGAAGCAAGCTATGTCTTTAGAGAAAGGATCTTAACCTCGACTGACTCAAGCGTCTTGAGTTACAGTGTCTACCACCGCCTACCATCCCGTCCAGAAACCACACGTGGAGGTTCCAGAGGTTTGGAAGTGGGTGCCATATGGTTCCCCGTCCCTGAGAAAGCAGATTTGGATGTTGAAGGGTTAGTTCACCCAAAAATGAAAATTCTGTCATTAATTACTTACCCTCATGTCGTTCAACACCCGTAGGACCTCCGTTCATCTTCGGAACACAAATGAAGATATTTTAGTTGAAATCCGAGGGCTCAGAAAGGCCTCCATTAGCACAATGCACTTTACACTCTCAAGACCCATAAAAGGTACTAAAGACGTTGTTACAAAGTCCATCTCACTACAGTGGTTCTACAATAACTTTATGAATCAGCGAGAATAGTTTTTGTGCACAAAAAAAACCCAAAATAACGACTGATATTGTGATGACCGATTTCAAAACAATGCATCATGAAGCTTCGAAGCGTTATGAATTAGTGAGTCGATTCAGCGGTTTGAATCGCCAGAGTCACGTGATTTCAGCAGTTTGGCGGTTTGACACACGATCCGAATCATGATTCGACTCGCTGATTCATAACGCTTCGAAGCTTCATGATGCATTGTTTTGAAATAGGTCATCACTATGTAAGTCGTTATTAAGGGTTTTTTTGCGCACAAAAACTATTCTCGTTGATTCATAAAGTTATTTTAGAACCACTGTAGTGAGATGGACTTTGTAACGACGTCTTTAGTACCTTTTAAGGGTCTTGAGAGTGAACCGTGCCATTGTGCCAATGGAGGCCTTTCTGAGCCATCAGATTACAACTAAAATATCTTCATTTGTGTTCCGAAGATGAACGGAGGTCTTACGAGTGTCGAACGACATGAGGGTAAGTAATTAATGACAGAATTTTGATTTTTGGGTGAAGTAACCCTTTAAGCTCAGCTTAGGAATCAAAAATCAATTGCGATTAATCGCACAGCCCTACTTTGAAGGTCTACGGGTGTGTTCACACTTTCACACAGTTCTGTTCTCTTTGTTCTTTTGGTCTGGACCAAAAATAAATGAAAATGAAAAAATGAAAATAATACATTTAGTCCTGGTTCGCTTAGCATTCACGCTCTCATTTTTAAGACTGAACCCTAAAGAAACCAAAAAAAATTATAAATAAATTAAGTGAATTTTGAGTTGTAACCGAAGCTGAATGTATTTTCCCATTTAACACATTATTCATGGTCTCCCACTGGCTAAACACCCTCTGGCTCCACCTGCTACAGTAGCCACACCCCAAACTCTTGCTATAGGCTGAGCTGGAAAGAGACTGACAGATCTGAATGGACTGCTCTCAATGTTTTGATAGTGCCTGGGAGGCTCAATGTTAACACTTATAGGGGAGATAAACCCATGAATGTCATACTAATAGTAGTCAATTAACTGGGTTAAGAGAATGTATTAAATAAATATATCTCCCAAAATTCACGTCTAAACACTTAATTTTTTTTTTCAAATTTGTTTATGTTTTTATATTTTAATCTGGACTGAATCATGCCAGCCCAGAAGATATACAAATGTTGTTTGAAAATGATTTTTGATTCTTTATTATGAAATAAAATCCAAATTAGGTTAACATTATCTTCAGTCAGTAAGGAACATCCTAGAAAAAATAAGAAATTAAGGGCATACTTGCTGTAAAGAATCTGACATATTGACCAATGTGTAGGCACAAACTGTGAGTATATACACACAGAGATAGCATCACCCAAATTTCCATAAACCATGAGAGAGAAGTTATTTTGGAATTACACACTGTCAGACAGAGATGTGTGTTAATACTGTCAGCATGTGCTATGTTATGAGTGCTTATGATAAACTTTTGTGTGTGCTTTCAATCCTGTCCTGGGGAATATACATTTGATTGTCCGTTAAACACAATAAGTTCACTGTGGTTTGTGAATGGACCTCAAAGAAGATGCTGAAAGTCGACAGAGTGATCAGGACTAATTCATGGGCCTGTAAACAGACTTGACACTCCTGCTGCTTATTATTGCAAAGGAACATCATTGGGAAATAATTGCTGCTTAACATTGTAGTCAGAAATTATTAAATTTAATGACAAAATATTGACTAAATTTAAAGGATATTTCAAACAAAAAAACTAAAATAACAAATTTGAAAATGAACACTGATCATGAGATTAATCATTTGTGTACACCGGTCATATTTGTGATGAGATATTTTTTTTACAGAATATTTTACAAACATTTAAAAAGCATAAGGATAAAAGGATTCATCATATTGAAGACGAAGACACATGTTACTATAAAACATGTAACTTACTTCAGTATCTCCAGTTTACAGTGAGGATCCTCAAGTACAGCAGAGAGCAGATTCACTGAATCTCCTAGTTTATTCCTAGTGAGATCGAGTTGTCTCAGGTGTGAGGTGTTTGATCTCAGAGCTGAAGCCAGAGCAGCACAACCTTCATCTGTGACTCCACAATCCCTCAACCTGTAGAGAATGACACAATCTTCACTCTCTCACAGGTGAAGTGAATAACACTGATAATCTCTTAAATCACAGCACCTGTTAATGGGTGGGATATATTAGGCAGCAAGTGAACATTTTGTCCTTAAAGTTGATGTGTTAGAAGCAGGAAAAATTAGCAAGCGTAAGGATTTAAGCGAGTTTGACAAGGGCCAAATCGTGATGGCTAGACTCCAGGATGAAAATAACAGCGTCTCAACGACATGGTGACAAACTCACTACAAACGCAACCGAACGCAACACTTCCTCTTCTCCACGTGGGAGAGCAACAAGACCACGCCCCCTTTTTTGCGTATTCTTGTGGGCGGAGGTTAGTCAACAAACTGTTCTACTGACGTCATTAAAGCAGGATGTACAGGGATGTAGTCCACACCGGCCGTTCGCTGTGGGTTTTGAAAGGGAACTTCTGTTAAATAAAATATCTCGCTTGGCATTGAAATTTGAGCTTTAAAATTTTACAGGTATTATTTATGCTCTAACAGCAACATTACACACTAACTAAAGTTTGAAAAATGGGATCACGAAGAACAGGACCTTTAAAAGCTGTCATAATCCAAACCATCTAAACCTAGTAAATGACATGTTATTTTGTTTAGATGTCTATTCAGAATCGTGATCTATATTTAAAAAAAATCGTGATTCTAAATCCAGGTTCTGCTGTGAACTCCACACTGTAAAAAAAAAACAGGGCTCCAATTTAAAATTTTCTAGTGAGCGATCACATCTAAAATTTTCAGTTGGCCAAATTTAATTTCTTGAATTTTAATTGAATTAAATTGCATCAATTCACAGAAATTCAATTTGGCCAACTGAAAAATGTAGATGTGATCGCTCACTAGAACATTTTCAATTGGAGACCTGTTTTTTGTTTTTTTTTACAGTGCAGTGCCATTGATCTTGTAACGATCACCAGGGCACTCCACACATAAGACTATTATCACTCACAAACTACATTTCCCATAACTCACTGCCCGGACTCATCATCACTTATCACTAATCACATTCACCTGTCCCTCATTCACTGATTGCATTCACCTGTGTCTCACCATCCTGTTAGTATCTGTCTATTTATACCATGGTCATGCATTCACACTCCGCGAAGTCTTGTTTAGTGTTACGCTGCAATTCCGAGCATTCTCCTGTTTTTCTTGTCTGTTGGTTTTGGATATCTTGCCCTGTTCCCTGGATTACTCTCTTGCCTCTGGTCCCTGCCTGTTTTGTTTTTGTTTGTTTGTTTCTTTGTTTGGACTGCCTGTCTGTGTATGACCCCTGCCTGTACTTTGGATTACGCCTCTGGATTGTCCTGTAATAAAGCTGCATTTGGATCCACCTCCTGTCTCGGAGCAGTTCATAACAGATCTCACGTGGTATCTTCAGTCCCCCTGGTGGAGCTTTGTGTTACGTTAACGATTACTCCCTCTGTTTATAAGTCATTTAAAATGACTTTTTACAAGTTGTTTTAAGTCATTTTGCTTCTGAAGTAAATGTTTTTATGAATTTAAAAATGTTTACATATATGTATTGGAAAACAAGACAAAAATACTGAGTAAGAAATATATTATATGCAGTGTAGTCCTACAATTCCTAAATATGGCTCTGGAGGGCCGCTTTGATCAAGGTTTGAGCTACTGATTAAGTCTTACAGAAGACAATAACATGTCTCACTATGAGAGGGATGATCTTACCACAGTTTCTCCAGTTTACAGTCAGGATTCTCCAGCACAACAGAGAGAAGCTTCACACCTGAATCAAGCAGTTTTTTATTTATCAGATTCAGTTGTCTCAGTCGTGAGGGGTTTGATCTCAGAACTGCGGTCAGAGCAGCACAATCTTTCTCTGTGACACCACAATCAGTCAAACTGTAGAGAGATGAAAGGCATACGTGTTAAGCATTATGAACTTAAACAAAACAGAATAGAAACAAATTAGACATTGTTTTAGGTTGAGTAAAATGGATAACAGTGCACTTGGTCAGATTGCGATAGGAGAGAGAGTTGTGTAAATGTACAAAGTCGAATTGTGTACGGCTTTCCATCTGAAGTTAATTATTTTAGTCTATAAAGTTTAAAATATGGATATTTTTCTCACACAAATGCATCACTTCGCTTCAGAAGGCCTTTGTTAACCTCCCAGAGCCGTGTGGAGCAATTTTATGATGGATAGATGCACTTTTATGGATTTAAAAAAACAAAACAAATCACTGCCATTATAAAGCTTAGAAGTGCCAGGACTTTTTAAATATAATTCCAGAATGTCAACTCTGATTTTATTTGTCTGAAGGAAAAAATAACTCTTTAAGTACTAACTAATTTGTTACATTAAAATAGTTTATTTCATACTAATCCAAGTTGAAGATACTGGCTGGCAGGTGCTTTAATACAAGTTTGAGTCCAGTTTCCAATCACATCTCCCCATCTATAAAATAGCTCAATACCAGAAATATATTAATTTCAATAAAAAATAAAAACAAGGGGTCCCACTGATACAACCATTTTTTGTCATAGAATTGATGCTATGGGAATGCTCATTGTGAGCCAGTGTCTGAAGCATGTGTGTTACATGCCGATTTTGATTTGCTACCGCAGCCAGGTGAGGTCACAGGCACACGAGCAGAGTACACAAGGGCATATACAAAGAACGTCATCAGCTTCATTTGTCTGAAGTAAGATGAACAGGCATGCCGAAAGTATGGCAACGAAACACACTTGTTCCCCTTCTCATGGAACCATGGTTACAGTCGTAACCTGAGACATTCCCTTTCGAAGTGGAACTCTACACTGCCCCATATCTTCTTCTAGATCATGGGAGCCCCACTAGGGAAGCACATCCATACTGACTTCATACTAGCCAGGCGACAAATTATAAAATCATGTGTAGCTTGTAGGGCTGTGAATCTTTGGGTAGGCAGGGAATCGTTTCGATTCAAGATTCATAAGTTTTCGATTCAATTCAAGAATACATTTTGCCAATTCAGAATGATTCGATTCACATTAAAATTCGATGCGATTCGATTAATTTGATTCGATTCTGAATTTTTTGTATATGCATTCATGGGATTATTAAAATACTTCTGTCTGGTGTAAGTGAGTAGAAAAGGGAGCGAGGACTCATTCGCAGGAAGAGAAGATTTATTGTAAATCATAAGCACAAACATAAACAAAACACCCGCGAGGGGGGGAAACCAAACTGAAATTAAAGCTGCGAGCAGCGATGACGGGCCCAAGCCGGTGGCACCGCCACCCCGGTGGCATCAGTTTAACTGTGCACGGCAGGCAATAGGCATTTAAAATGGGAAAACATAAAAGGACTATGTCAAAGTCATCTGAATTCACCACATTAACTGCAGCAGTTGGTGCTGCTATGACCACAAACCACAACAGCCACATCTATGAGATCAATTAAATTTATATGAATTTCATGTCAGATTATGTCAAAGGTCAAATTGGAATGAGTTCAGAATACCATTCGAATGCTGATGTTGTTTTATTCTAACACTTCTCTTCATGTGTTTTTGAGCTACCTTAGCTACCGTTTGTGCACCAATCTTATGCACCATAAAACATGCTTTCATTTCAATATGGGTGGTCCAATAAATTCTTTTTAATAAAAAATGTATAAATGGAGCCAAATCACAGAAACTGCAAAGATGATTTTAATATCAGTGTCAGGTAAGAGTAAGATGCGTGTCTACATTTTATGGAAGTTTATTATAAATAGCCACTTTTATAAAATCATGTGAAATTTATGTTTTAATACATTTATATTATATCAGTAAATAATTAATTTAAAGACATGTGCATCATACGTGATCTTGGCAAACACATCACATGACGTTTTTATTTTAAGTGATAGTTATTTGTGATAGCCTATATGAAAGGGTTAAATTATGATCAAAAGAGAAAGGCACACACACACACACACACACAATGATAGAGTGAGAGTGAGGGGGAGGGGAAGGACTGAGAGAAAGGCACACACACAAACTCACAGGGTGAGAGAGAGACCCCCCACACACACACACACACACAGATAGAGAGGGGGAAGGGGAAAGACAGGCAGATGGCATTCCATAGACTTAATGGTTTGTATACTGTAAAAACTGTACATTCTATCCCCCTACACTACCCCTAAGCCTACATATCACACACACACACACACACACACACACTACCCCTAAACCTACCATCACAGAAAACATTCTGCATTTTTACATTTTTATTAAAAAATTGTTTAGTATGCTGTTAAAGCTATTTTTATTTACGGGGACACATGAAATGTCTTCATAAACCATGATTATGTTGTAATAAACACCCCTCCTACACACGCATTTCTGAGGCTTTGCCCATTTCCACTGACTGACATCTCTGATGTGTGTGTTGAGTTTCAAGCAATTTCAAGCATGCTAAGAGGAATTTTACAAATATTCACGTTCAAACCAAAATATCTGACTTCCTGTTGGTCAGAGCTAATGACTGTAAAGTAAAAAATTAACTAATTAATCACATTTTTTTCTGTAATTAATCACGATTAATCGCAAGTTTTTAATATTTTAAGTTTGTAATATTTTGATATTGTAATAATTTCAGTTACTCTCCAAATTAATTTAGAAACAATTTAAAGACAGCATATTGTAAATATGTGTTGTATTGTCATTTTTTATGAATGAAGGCCAGTATCACTGATACTAAAGTCTCTATGAAACATTAATGACGTTACATTACAGTATAACTGAAAGCTCCCAATTTCAACATTTATTAGTCTTTAAAAAACAACTTTTAATTTAAGTGAACTTAAAAAAATCTTTACATAAACCCAAAATAATAAATGTTATATTTACCCATGGCCTTCCCTGTTATACAGAAATGTAATAGTTATCAAACCTTCCTTAACTGCATAAATAATAAATGAAATATAGATGAATCATCATTAAAGCTACAATTTTCTCTGTTCCCGTTGTTCTTTGATGAACATTAATGACAGGCATCATCAGTGCTCCTGTCACTTTAAGAACAACCGCGGATCTCACGCGCGGTCCCGCGCATCTCATTTCCTCACAACTCTTTAAAGTTCATTTAAGACGTTATTTAACTAATTTAAGACTCTAATATGAGAATACTCAAAATCCTCTGTGTTATTGTTTGTTCAACAGCAAAAGAGAACTCGATGTGAGCAGGAAACTGACGCGAGTCTATCTATGCGTCGAGTGTGTGTGTGTTTGTGTGTGTGTGTGTGTGTGTGTGTCAGTGTCCCTTGATTAGCTGACATGAGACGCATCCACACAGACAGGACACTGACACACACACACACACACACACACAGACAGGACACACACACACACACACACACACACACACACACACCCACACACACACACACACACACACACACACACACACACATACACACACAGACAGGACACTGGCATACAGCGCGCGCTCTTGTGTCTTGTCGCGCTTGGAAGCATATACATGAATAGGAGCGTGATCATGTAACGCTAAGCAAAAATGGATATAAAAACGGACGCTGTGTTATTTGCGTTAAATATTTTTAATGCGTTAAGCTTCCGTTTCACGTTGACCGAGTTTGGTGGAGATTGAATAAATCACCTACGAGGAGAACGTAAAAACTCAGACCCTGAATTATACAAATATTCACGTTTAAACAAAAACTTTCTGTGAAAAAAGACACTTATAAACAGACACTTGTAGAAAATAATGTGAATTTTTTTTTTAAATAAATTTGAACTATGTCAGTATGAATTTAAAGACAAATGTGTCAAAAGTGATCTTTGCAAACACAGCACATGACCTTCTGTAAAGCACATGTATAGAAAACACACTCACACTCCTGTTTTAAAAAAAGAGTTCTGTCTGAATGAGTACATGAAATCACGGCTGTCAGGTGAAAAGAATTGTAACTCAAATGTCATTTAGAAAATGAGTCCTGTACTGATATAGTGTCATAGTTCATGTCCACATTAACCACTACGTTGTAATACAATACCCATGTCATCATACACATTTGTGTCCTCATAAATCACATAAGCAAGCACAGAGAGAGAGAGAGAGAGAGAGAAAGGGAGTTTCAAAAATAATACAACACTGCCCCCTTTTGGTGATAGAGGGGAGGGCACACAAACAGCCAAAAACATTATTAAACTTTGACATGTTGCCATGGCAGCATTATTTGAAATATCAGGAATTCATTCATATGTCTCTATCTGTCATGTTTTCACATTATACTGATGAAGTTTGAAGTCAATCTGGTGAAAATAAGATGGTGATTCAAAGCATTTTTGAAAGTGACACACTTCCTGCTGCCAGTTGGTGGCGCTATAACTTTGACTCACAAAAGTCATATCCATGTGATCGGCCTCTTACAACGAACACACAGCTGAAGTTTCATCCAAATCAGTCAATGTTTGCACAAGTTATTACACACTTCCTGTTTACCTTTTCTCGCCATAAATTCGTTGCTTCGCCACGGCCAAACTGTTTAAGATATCAAAAATCCGTTCGCAATTTAGCATCCTCTGTGTCTTGACTTCATGCTGACCGAGTTTGGCACTGATTGAAACAATGGCCTCGGAGGAGTATATTAAATTCCAGAGCATGTGTTTTCAGAACAACCCATATTAGCTCACTTCCTGTTGGGCTGACACGTAACTTAGAGCACGAAAGTTGTTTGGCCCGATGAGGTCTATATGTGTACCGAGTTTCATACATGTACGTGCAAGTGTGTTTGATATATAGACCAAGTTTTCAGACCCCACTTTAGGTGGCGCTGTCGAGCCCCCCTGCCACGCCCGGGTACCAGCTTCAGCCCGGCTCTGATGGCCGCGCATTCCGACGTGTGTGCAAAGTTTCAAGAGTTTTCGAGCATGTTAAGTGCCCCAAAAGTACCCGAGAAGTCGGAAAAAAAAATAAAAAGAAAAAGAATAATCCTTAGGGGAACAATAGGGCTCTGCGCCCTTTCAGGCTTGAGCCCTAATAAACACAACAGGGAGCAGACGACATCCAACATAAGACAACGATCCAACACGGGACTGCAGACACGAGGTGACTATAAAGGGTAACAAATCAGGAGGGGAACAGGTGGGGCCAAATAAACAATAACCAGGTAACAAGATGGGCGGGGTAAACAAGAGACCAGAGACATGACATCAACCAAAACCTGATAAACACACTCTACAGGACAAGACAGACATGTGACAACTTCCCCCAATGTGTCTTAGTCAGGGTGTGAATTACACAGCGGTCTTCAGAGGTCAGAGAGTGGGCAAGAAAAACTATTTTGTCCATTGTTAATGTTACTTCATATTATTACTATATTTAGGGCCCAAGCCCAAAGGGCGCAGAGCCCTATTGTTCTTCCTCTGTTTCTTATTATTAGGGCCCAAGCCCAAAGGGCGCAGAGCCCTATTGTTCTTCCTCAGATTATTCTTTGTTTTTTAGGGCCCAAGCCCTGAAAGGGCGCAGAGCCCTATTGTTCTTCCTCTGTTTCTTATTAGGGCCCAAGCCCAAAGGGCGCAGAGCCCTATTGTTCTTCCTCAGATTATTCTTTGTTTTTTTTTTTTTTTTTTTTTTCGACTTCTCGGGTACTTTTGGGGCACTGAACATGCTCGAAAACTCTTGAAACTTCGCACGGGCGTCGGAATGCGCGGCCATCAGAGCCGGGCTGAAGCTGGTACCCGGGCGTGGCAGGGGGGCTCGACAGCGCCCCCTAAAGTGGGGTCTGAAAACTTGGTCCATATATCAAACACACTTGCACGTACATGTATGAAACTCGGTACACATATAGACCTCATTGGGCCAAACAACTTTCGTGCTCTAAGTTATGCGTCAGCCCTACAGGAAGTGAGCTATAATGGGTTGTTCGGAAAACGCATGCTCTGGAATTTAATATACTCCTCCGAGGCCATTGTTTCGATCATTGCCAAACTCGGTCAGCATCAAGTGAACATATTCAGGATGCTAAATTGCGAGCGGATTTTTGATATCTCAAATGGTTTGGCCGTGGCGAAGCAACGAATTTATGGCGAGAAAAGGGAAACAGGAAGTGTGTTATAACTTGTGCAAACATTGACTGATTTGGATGAAACTTCAGCTGTGTGTTCGTTGTAAGAAGCCGATCACATGGATATGACTTTTGTGAGTCAAAGTTATAGCGCCACCAACTGGCAGCAGGAAGTGTGTCACTTTCAAAAATGCTTTAAATCACCATCTTATTTTGACCCGATTTATTTCAAACTTCATCAGTATAATGTGAAAACATGACAGATAGAGACTTATGAAATGGATTCCTGAAATTTCAAATACTGTTGCCATGGCAACGTGTCAAAGTTTAATAATCTTTTGGCTGTTCTGAGGCTCTTAGCATGCTTGAAATTGCTTGAAACTGCTTGAAACTCAACACACACATCAGAGATATCAGTCAGTACACAATGGCAAAGCCTCAGAAACGGGTGGGGATGAGGGGCTCTCTAGCGCCACCTTTTGACAAAAGTGAAGGGCTTCGTTTCATCTACAATCACCAAACTCAGTATATATATTGACCTCATCGAGCCGGACAACTTTCTAATTTACAGTCATTAGCTCCGACCAACAGGAAGTCAGATATTTTTGTTTGAAGGGGAATTTTTGATTAAATCGGGGTCTGAGTTTTTACGTTCTCCTCGTAGGCGATTTATTCAATCTCCACCAAACTCGGTCAACATGAAACAAAGATACTGAAGATGCTAAAATGTGAACGGATATTGGATATCTCAAACGGTGTTTCCATGGCAAGGAATTAAATAAGGACAAAAAAGGGGAACAGAAATTCTCTGTGTCTGCTGCTCTCCCCTCAATGAACACAAGATGGCAGCATTGTATTAGTTTTGAAGCAGGATAAAAAAAAAACTTGTTTCTCTCTCTCTCTCTCTCTCTCTCTTGTTTGTGATTTATGAGGACACAAATTTGTATAATGACATGGGTATTAAACTGGTATTACAACGTGTATGTGTGTGTGTTTAAAAACATACTAAAACAATGTTTTATTCAAATGTAATCAAATAGCTTTAAAATAATCATACTATTTTTCAGATCAATATATTTATTTTATTTAATATATTTCTTCTGAATATTTATTCTCTGTCTGCCCTCCCCTCACTAAAAGGTAGCAGTGTTGTTATTTTTGAAACTCTCTCTCTCCGTGTGTGTGTGTGTGTGTGTGTGTGTGTGTGTGTGTGTGTGTGTGTGTGTGTGTGTGTGTGTGTGTGTGTGTGTGTGTGTGTGTGTGTGTGTGTGGCATGTTTTTGTTAAATATCAGGACACAAATGTGTATAATGACATGGGTATGACATAGGTATTACAAAAAGAGGGTGAAATATGAGGACGTTCCCCATGTCCTCACTTTTCAAAATGCTTATAAATCACAGAACAAGGTTTTTTTTCACTGAAAGTGAACTGCACAGTCTCCTGTGAGGGCTAGGTTTAGGGGCAGGGGCAGTGTGTGTGTGTGTGTGTGTGTGTGTGTCTGTGTGTGTGTGTGTGTGTGTGTGTGTGTGTGTGTGTGTGTGTGTGTGTGTGTGTGTGTGATGGGTAGGTTTAGGGTCAGTGTAAGGGGATAGAAAATACGGTTTGTACGGTATAAAAACCATTACGCCTATGGAATGTCCTCACATTTCACAAAAACAAACGTGTGTGTGTGTGTGTGTGTGTGTGTGTGTGTGTGTGTGTGTGTGTGTGTGTGTGTTTGTGTGTCCACCAACTGGCAGCAGGAAGTGTGTCACTTTCAAAAATGCTAAATCACTGTCTTGTTTTCACCCGATTTACTTCAAACTTCATCAGTATAATGACAAAACATGGCAGATGTAGACATACGAAAGGGTTCCTGATATTTTACATACTGTTGCCATGGCAGTGTGTCAAAGTTTAATCATCTTTTGGCTGTTTTTGAGGCTCTTAGCATGCTTGAAATTGCTTGAAACTCAACACACACATCAGAGATGTCAGTCAGTGGAAATGGGCAAAGCCTCAGAAATGGGTGTGTTGGAGGGGTGTTTATTACAACATAATCATGGTTTATGAAGACATTTCATGTGTCCCCGTAAATCAAAATAGCTTTAAAAGCATACTAAACAATGTTTTAATAAAAATGTAAAAATGCAGAATATTTTCTGTGATGGTAGGTTTAGGGGTTGTGTGTGTGTGTGTGTGTGTGTGTGTGTGTGTGTGCGATATGTAGGCTTAGGGGTAGTGTAGGGGGATAGAATTTACAGTTTGTACAGTATAAAAACCATTAAGTCTATGGAATGCCCTCTGCCTGTCTTTCCCCTTCCCCCTCTCTATCACTCTCTCTCTGTGTGTGTGTGTGTGTGTGTGTGTGTGTGTGTGTGTGGAGGGGGGGGGGTCTCTCTCTCACCCTGTGAGTATGTGTGTGTGTCTTTCTCTCAGTCCTTCCCCTCCCCCCTCACTTTCCCTCTATCATTGTGTGTGTGTGTGTGTGTGTGTGTGTGTGTGTGGAGGGGGGGGGTCTCTCTCTCACCCTGTGAGTATGTGTGTGTGTCTTTCTCTCAGTCCTTCCCCTCCCCCCTCACTTTCCCTCTATCATTGTGTGTGTGTGTGTGTGTGTGTGTGTGTGTGTGTGTGTGTGTGTGTGTGTGTGTGTGTGTGTGTGTGTGTGTGTGTGTGTGTGTGTGTGTGTGTGTGTGTGTGTGTGTGTGTGTGTGTGTGTGTGTGTGTGTGACTTTCTATTTATTTTTTATATTGGACCACACATATTGATTTCAAATATATTCAACATATTTTTTTCAGAGAGTGAAATAAAAAAAACTTTCTCCCACCATTTAGATTTTATTTCTTTTTGTTGTTAAAATCTTGTGAACCTTGTTCAATGTGCAGAGTGCATCTCTCTCAGTCCTTCCCCTCCCCCCTCACTCTCAGGCTCACCCTGGGTGTGTGTGTGTGTGTGTTTGAGTGTGTGCGCGCACGTGTGGTGTGTGTGTGTGTGTGTGTGTGTGTGGGGGGGGTGTGTCTCTCTCACCCTGTGAGTTTGTGTGTGTGCCTTTCTCTCTCGGAATGATAATTTACCCCTTTCGTATCATAGACTATTACAAAAAACTATCACTTTAGTGTGAATAAGTAAAAAAGAACTACAAACACCTTGAATTAAATACTGGCCTTCTGGACTTACAAAATTTTGAGCAGGAAAATATAACTTTTATTTATTTTATCCTATGACATTAAAATGAATCTAGATTTAAATTACATCATGGGTGTGGCTTGTGGTGATAGTGGCACCAGTTGCTGCGGTAAATGTGGCATATTCGAGCGATTCTAAAATATTCTCCTGTTTATTAAATGCATATTGCCTGCCGTGCACAGTTAAGCTGATGCCACCGGCGTGGCGGTGCCACCGGCTTGGGCCCGTCATCGCTGCTCGCAGCTTTAATTATTATTATTATTATTTTATCGACTTCTCGGGCACTTTTGGGGCCCTTACCATGCTCAAAAACTCTTGAAACTTTGCAGATACGTCAGAATCTGCGGCCATCAGGGCCGGGCTGAAGCTGATACCCGGGCGTGGCAGGGGGGCTCGACAGCGCCCCCTATTAAAATTTGGTCTATATATCAAACACACTTGCACGTATATGTATGAAACTCGGTACACATATAGATCTCATCGGGGCAAACAACTTCCGCACTCATAGTCATAAACTTCGCCCAACAGGAAGTGAGCTATTTTGGGTTGTTCGGAAAACGCATGCTCTGGAATTTAATATACTCCTCCGAGGCAATTGTTTCGATCATTGCCAAACTCGGTCAGCATTAAGACAAGATATTCAGGATGCTAAATTGCGAGCGGATTTTTGATATCTCAATCGGTTTGGCCGTGGCGAAGCAACGAATTTATGGCGAGAAAAGGGAAACAGGAAGTGTGTTATAACTTGTGCAAACATTGACTGATTTGGATGAAACTTCAGCTGTGTGTTTGTTGTAGGAAGCCGATCGCAAGGATATGACGTTTGTGAGTCAAAGTTATAGCGCCACCAACTGGCAGCAGGAAGTGTGTCACTTTTTTTTAAAAATGCTTTAAATCACTGTCTTATTTTGACCCGATTGACTTCAAACTTCATCAGTATAATGTGAAAACATGGCAGATATAGACATATGAATGGATTTCTGAAATTTCCAATACTGTTGCCATGGCAACGTGTCAAAGCTTAATAATGTCTTTGGCTGTTTTTGAGACTCTTAGCATGCTTGAAATTGCTTGAAACTCAACACACACATCAGAGATGTTAGTCAGTACACATGGGCAAAGCCTCAGAAACGGGCGGGGATGAGGGGCTCTCTAGCGCCACCTTTTGACAAAAGTGAAGGGCTTCGTTTCATCTACAATCACCAAACTCAGTATATATATTGACCTCATCAAGCCGGACAACTTTCTAATTTACAGTCATTAGCTCCGACCAACAGGAAGTCAGATATTTTGGTTTGAAGGTGAATTTTTGGTTAAATCGGGGTCTGAGTTTTTACGTTCTCCTCGTAGGCGATTTATTCAATCTCCACCAAACTCGGTCAACATGAAACAAAGATACTGAAGATGCTAAAATGTGAACGGATATTGGATATCTCAAACGGTGTTTCCATGGCAAGGAATTAAATAAGGACAAAAAAGGGGAACAGAAATTCTCTGTGTCTGCTGCTCTCCCCTCAATGAACACAAGATGGCAGCATTGTATTAGTTTTGAAGCAGGATAAAAAAAAACTTGTTTCTCTCTCTCTCTCTCTCTCTCTCTTGTTTGTGATTTATGAGGACACAAATTTGTATAATGACATGGGTATTACACTGGTATTACAACGTGTATGTGTGTGTGTTTAAAAACATACTAAAACAATGTTTTATTAAAATGTAACCAAATAGCTTTAAAATAATCATACTATTTTTCAGATCAATATATTTATTTTATTTAATATATTTCTTCTGAATATTTATTCTCTGTCTGCCCTCCCCTCACTAAAAGGTAGCAGTGTTGTTATTTTTGAAACTCTCTCTCTCCGTGTGTGTGTGTGTGTATGTGTGTGTGTGTGTGTGTGTGTGTGTGTGTGTGTGTGTGTGTGTGTGTGTGTGGGCATGTTTTTGTGAAATATCAGGACACAAATGTGTATAATGACATGGGTATGACATAGGTATTACAAAAAGAGGGTGAAATATGAGGACGTTCCCCATGTCCTCACTTTTCAAAATGCTTATAAATCACACAGAACAAGGTTTTTTTCACAGAAAGTGAACTGCACAGTCTCCTGTGATGGGTAGGTTTAGGGGCAGTGTAAGGGGATAGAAAATACGGTTTGTACGGTATAAAAACCATTACGCCTATGGAATGTCCTCACATTTCACAAAAACAAACATGTGTGTGTGTGTGTGTGTGTGTGTGTGTGTGTGTGTGTGTGTGTGTGTGTGTGTGTGTGTGTGTGTGTGTGTGTGTCCACCAACTGGCAGCAGGAAGTGTGTCACTTTCAAAAATGCTAAATCACTGTCTTGTTTTCACCCGATTTACTTCAAACTTCATCAGTATAATGACAAAACATGGCAGATGTAGACATACGAATGGATTCCTGATATTTTACATACTGTTGCCATGGCAGTGTGTCAAAGTTTAATCATCTTTTGGCTGTTTTTGAGGCTCTTAGCATGCTTGAAATTGCTTGAAACTCAACACACACATCAGAGATGTCAGTCAGTGGAAATGGGCAAAGCCTCAGAAATGGGTGTGTTGGAGGGGTGTTTATTACAACATAATCATGGTTTATGAAGACATTTCATGTGTCCCCGTAAATCAAAATAGCTTTAAAAGCATACTAAACAATGTTTTAATAAAAATGTAAAAATGCAGAATGTTTTCTGTGATGGTAGGTTTAGGGGTAGTGTGTGTGTGTGTGTGTGTGTGTGCGATATGTAGGCTTAGGGGTAGTGTAGGGGGATAGAATTTACAGTTTGTACAGTATAAAAACCATTAAGTCTATGGAATGCCCTCCGCCTGTCTTTCCCCTTCCCCCTCTCTATCACTCTCTCTGTGTGTGTGTGTGTGTGTGTGTGTGTGTGGAGGGGGGGGGGCTCTCTCTCTCACCCTGTGAGTATGTGTGTGTGCCTTTCTCTCAGTCCTTCCCCTCCCCCTCACTCTCCCTCTATCATTGTGTGTGTGTGTGTGTGTGTGTGTGTGTGTGTGTGTGTGTGTGTGTGTGTGTGTGTGTGTGTGTGTGTGTGTGTGTGGAGGGGGGGGGGGGGCTCTCTCTCTCACCCTGTGAGTATGTGTGTGTGCCTTTCTCTCAGTCCTTCCCCTCCCCCTCACTCTCCCTCTATCATTGTGTGTGTGTGTGTGTGTGTGTGTGTGTGTGTGTGTGTGTGTGTGTGTGTGTGTGTGTGTGTGTGTGTGTGTGTGTGTGTGTGTGTGTGTGTGTGTGTGTGTGTGTGTGTGTGTGTGTGTGTGTGTGACTTTCTCTATTTATTTTTTATATTGGACCACACATATTGATTTCAAATATATTCAACATATTTTTTTCAGAGAGTGAAATAAAAAAAACTTTCTCCCACCATTTAGATTTTATTTCTTTTTGTTGTTAAAATCTTGTGAACCTTGTTCAATGTGCAGATTGCCTCTCTCTCAGTCCTTCCCCTCCCCCCTCACTCTCAGGCTCACCCTGGGTGTGTGTGTGTTTGATTGTGTGCGCGCACGTGTGTGTGTGTGTGTGTGTGTTGGGGGGGGTGTCTCTCTCACCCTGTGAGTTTGTGTGTGTGCCTTTCTCTCTCGGAATGATAATTTACCCCTTTCGTATCATAGACTATCACAAAAAACTATCACTTTAGTGTGAATAAGTAAAAAAGAACTACAAACACCTTGAATTAAATACTGGCCTTCTGGACTTGCAAAATTTTGAGCAGGAAAATATAACTTTTATTTATTTTATCCTATGACATTAAAATTAATCTAGATTTAAATTACATCATGGGTGTGGCTTGTGGTGATAGTGGCACCAGTTGCTGCAGTAAATGTGGCATATTCGAGCGATTCTAAAATATTCTCCTGTTTAAATGCATATTGCCTGCCGTGCACAGTTAAGCTGATGCCACCGGCGTGGCGGTGCCACCGGCTTGGGCCCGTCATCGCTGCTCGCAGCTTTAATTAGGGCCCAAGCCCAAAGGGCGCAGAGCCCTATTGTTCTTCCTCTGTTTCTTATTAGGGCCCAAGCCCTGAAAGGGCGCAGAGCCCTATTGTTCTTCCTCAGATTATTCTTTGTTTTTTTATTTTTTATTTTTTTTTTCGACTTCTCTGGTACTTTTGGGGCACTTAACATGCTCGAAAACTCTTGAAACTTCGCACGGGCGTCGGAATGCGCGGCCATCAGAGCCGGGCTGAAGCTGGTACCCGGGCGTGGCAGGGGGGCTCGACAGCGCCCCCTAAAGTGGGGTCTGAAAACTTGGTCCATATATCAAACACACTTGCACGTACATGTATGAAACTCGGTACACATATAGATCTCATCAGGCCGAACAACTTTCGTGCTCTAAGTTATGCGTCAGCCCTACAGGAAGTGAGCTATTATGGGTTGTTCGGAAAACGCATGCTCTGGAATTTAATATACTCCTCCGAGGCCATTTTTCCGATCATTGCCAAACTCGGTCAGCATGAAGAGAACATATCCAGGATGCTAAATTGCGAGCGGATTTTTGATATCTCAAATGGTTTGGCCGTGGCGAAGCAACGAATTTATGGCGAGAAAAGGGAAACAGGAAGTGTGTTATAACTTGTGCAAACATTGACTGGTTTGGATGAAACTTCAGCTGTGTGTTTGTTGTAAGAAGCCGATCACATGGATATGACTTTTGTGAGTCAAAGTTATAGCGCCACCAACTGGCAGCAGGAAGTGTGTCACTTTCAAAAATGCTTTGAATCACCATCTTATTTTGACCCGATTTATTTCAAACTTCATCAGTATAATGTGAAAACATGACAGATAGAGACGTATGAAATGGATTCCTGAAATTTCAAATACTGTTGCCATGGCAACGTGTTAAAGTTGAATAATCTTTTGGCTGTTTTGAGGCTCTTAGCATGCTTGAAATTGCTTGAAACTGCTTGAAACTCAACACACACATCAGAGATGTCAGTCAGTACACATGGACAAAGCCTCAGAAACGGGCGGGGATGAGGGGCTCTCTAGCACCACCTTTTGACAAAAGTGGGGGGGTTAGTTTTATCTTCAGTCACCAAACTCGGTACATATATTGCTCTCTTCGAGCCGGACAACTTTCTAATTTACAGTCATTAGCTCCGACCAACAGGAAGTCAGATATTTTGGTTTGAAGGTGAATATTTATGTAATTCAGTGTCTGAGTTTTTACGTTCTCCTCGTAGGCGATTTATTCAATCTCCACCAAACTCGGTCAACATGAAACAAAGATACGGAAGATGCTAAAATGCGAACGAATATTGGATATCTCAAACGGTGTTGCCATGGCGAGGGATTAAATAAGGACAAAAAAAGGGGAACAGAAATTGTCTCATATCTTGTAAAATAATATTTTGATTTAAATTAAATTAAGATTGTATGTTTGGTAATTGAACTTAGATTAATTTAAAATGACTGTACTATTTTTCAGATGAATATATATATATTTTATAAATATTTATTTGTATAATGTATTGTGCCCGTGTGTGCTGCCCTTCCCTCAATGAACACAAGATGGCAGCATTGTGTTAGTTTTGAAGCAGGATAAAAAAAAAACTTGTTTCTCTCTCTCTCTCTCTGTGTGTGTGTGTGTGTGTGTGTGTGTGTGTGTGTGTGTGTGTGTGTGTGTGTGTGTGTGTGTGTGTGTGTGTGTGTGTGTGTGTGTGTGTGTGTGTGTGTGTGTGTGTGTGTGTGTGTGTGTGTGTGTGTGTGTGATTTCTGAGGACATACATTTGTAGACATTTCATGTGTCCCCGTACATATATTGTTCTCTTCGAGCCGGACAACTTTCTAATTTAACTAATCTTATTTAACTAATTTAAAACTTTCTAATTTTAAATAAAAATGTCATGTGCTGTGTTTGCCAAGATCACGTATGATGCATATGCAGGAATCCTGAAGTATATTTTAATACCTTTTTAAGACTTTTTTAAGACCTTCTCAAAATATTTAAAGACCTCATCGGCGATGAGAACTACTGTTGAGCAATAAAATAAAAATATATAATCATAAGCTATAACAAAAATATATATTAAATTAGGTGAGTGGATAGTTTGAGTGGAAAAATTGCAATTACAAAAAGTAATTCTTGAAAAAACATCTCTGGACTAATTATCTTATCACCTGACAGCCGTGATTCCATGTACTCATTCAGACAGAACTCTTTTTTAAAACAGAGGAGTGTGAGTGTGTTTTCTATACATGTGCTTTAAGGTCATGTGCTGTGTTTGCAAAGATCACTTTTGACACATTTGTCTTTAAATTCATTATTTACTGGCATAGTTCAAATTTATTTTAAAACAAAATTCACATTGTTTTTTACAAGTGTCTGTTTATAAGTGTCTTTTTTTCACAGAAAGTTTTTGTTTGAACGTGAATATTTGTATAATTCAGGGTCTGAGTTTTTACGTTCTCCTCGTAGGCGATTTATTCAATCTCCACCAAACTCGGTCAACGTGAAACGGAAGCTTAACGCATTAAAAATATTTAATGATGTTTTATTAAACAAAGTTCGGGAGGAGCACGTTCAGATAATTGACACAGGTGGAGGAGCATGTTCAGATAATTGACACAGGTGGAGAGTACTCAGCTAATCAACAAAGAGGTGTATATATACGCAGCCGTCTCACCTCCATTTTGTTGACAGTTCATCAGCATCCCTCCACCACCCCTTCTCCACGTTTCTGCTTTTAGTTCTAACCACTTACATACGGGGGTACTCTGGGTTCGGGCCAAAGACCGAGCTCGAAGCCCTCCCCCCGGACAGCACGCCAAATACGCATTAAATTTACTCTATGAATTATATGTAAGTGTGAACTCGTGAAACGCAAATAACGCAGCGTCCGTTTTTATATCCATTTTTGCTTAGCGTTACATGATCACGCTCCTATTCATGTAAATGCTTCCAAGCGCGACAAGACACAAGAGAGCGCGCTGTATGCCAATGTCCTGTCTGTGTGTGTGTGTGTGTGTGTGTGTGTGTGTGTGTGTGTGTGTGTCAGTGTCCTGTCTGTGTATGTGTGTGTGTGTGTGCCAGTGTCCTGTCTGTGTGTGTGTCAGTGTCCTGTCTGTGTGTGTGTGTGTGTGTGTGTGTGTGTGTGTGTGTGTGTGTGTGTGTGTGTGTGTGTGTCAGTGTCCTGTCTGTGTGGATGCGTCTCATGTCAGCTAATCAAGGGACACTGACACACACACACACACACACACACACACACTCGACGCATAGATAGACACGCGTTAGTTTCCTGCTCACATCGAGTTCTCTTTTGCTCTTGAACAACCAATAACACAGAGGATTTTGAGTATTCTCATATTAGAGTCTTAAATTAGTTAAATAACGTCTTAAATGAACTGAACCGCGGCTGTTCTTAAAGTGACAGTAGCACTGATGATGCCTGTCATTAATGTTCATCAAAGAACAACGGGAACAGAGAAAATTGTAGCTTTAATGATGATTCATCTATATTTGATTTATTATTTATGCAGTTAAGGAAGGTTTGATAACTATTACATTTCTGTATAACAGGGAAGGCCATGGGTAAATATAACATTTATTATTTTGGGTTTATGTAAAGATTGTTTTAAGTTCACTTAAATTAAAAGTTGTTTTTTAAAGCCTAATAAATGTTGAAATTGGGAGCTTTCAGTTATACTGTAATGTAACGTCATTAATGTTTCATAGAGACTTTAGTATCAGTGATACTGGCCTTCATTCATAAAAAATGACAACACAACACATATTTACAATATGCTGTCTTTAAATTGTTTCTAAATTAATTTGGAGAGTAACTGAAATTATTACAATATCAAAATATTAAAAACTTCAAATATTAAAAACTTGCGATTAATCGCGATTAATTACAGAAAAAAATGTGATTAATTAGTTAATTTTTTTGTTAACGATGCCCAGCACTAATATATATATTATAAATATTTCTTTGAATAATCTATTGTGCCTGTGTGTGCTGCCCTTCTCTCAATGAACAAAAGATGGCAGCATTGTGTTAGTTTTGAAACAGGATATAAAAAACATTCCATGTCTTTCTTTCTGCCACTCTCTCTTAGGCTTTCACAAATAACTATCACTTGAAATAAAAACGTCATGTGCTGTGTTTGCCAAGATCACATATGATGCAGATGTCTTTTAATGAATAATTTACTGATATAATTTAAATGTATTAAAAGTAAATTTCACATGGTTTTCTAAAAGTGGCTGTTTATAATAAACTTCCATAAAATGTAGACACGTATCTTACTCTTACCTGACACTGATATTAAAATCATCTTTGCATTTTACTGTGATTTGGCTCAATTTATAAATTTTTTTATAAAAATTTTTTTATTGGACCACCCATATTGAAATGAAAGCACGCTTTATGGTGCATAAGATTGGTGCACAAACGGTAGCTAAGGTAGGTCAAAAACACATGAAGAGAAATGTTAGGATAATACAACATCAGCATTTGAATGGTATTGTGAACTCATTAGGGCCCAAGCCCTGAAAGGGCGCAGAGCCCTATTGTTCCCCTAAGGATTATTCTTTGTTTTTTTTATTTTTTTTTTCGACTTCCCGGGTACTTTTGGGGCACTTAACATGCTCGAAAACTCTTGAAACTTCGCACAGGCGTCGGAATGCGCGGCCATCAGAGCCGGGCTGAAGCTGGTACCCGGGCGTGGCAGGGGGGCTCGACAGCGCCCCCTTAAGTGGGGTCTGAAAACTTGGTCCATATATCAAACACACTTTCACGTACATGTATGAAACTTGGTACACATATAGACCTCATCGGGCCGAACAACTTTCGTGCTCTAAGTTACGTGTCAGCCCAACAGGAAGTGAGCTATTATGGGTTGTTCGGAAAACGCATGCTCTGGAATTTAATATACTCCTCCGAGGCCATTGTTTCGATCATTGCCAAACTCGGTCAGCATTAAGTGAACATATTCAGGATGCTAAATTGCGAGCGGATTTTTGATATCTCGAAAAGTCTGGCCGTGGCGATGCAACGAATTTATGGCGAGAAAAGGGAAACAGGAAGTGTGTTTTAACTTGTGCAAACATTGACTGGTTTGGATGAAACTTCAGCTGTGTGTTCGTTGTAAGAGGCCGATTACATGGATATGACTTTTGTGAGTCAAAGTTATAGCGCCACCAACTGGCAGCAGGAAGTGTGTCACTTTCAAAAATGCTTTGAATCACCATCTTATTTTCACCGGATTTATTTCAAACTTCATCAGTATAATGTGAAAACATGACAGATAGAGACGTATGAAATGGATTCCTGAAATTTCAAATACTGTTGCCATGGCAACGTGTCAAAGTTTAATAATCTTTTGGCTGTTCTGAGGCTCTTAGCATGCTTGAAATTGCTTGAAACTGCTTGAAACTCAACACACACATCAGAGATGTCAGTCAGTACACATGGGCAAAGCCTCAGAAACGGGTGGGGATGAGGGGCTCTCTAGCGCCACCTTTTGACAAAAGTGAAGGGCTTCGTTTCATCTACAATCCCCAAACTCAGTATATATATTGACCTCATCGAGCCGGACAACTTTCTAATTTACAGTCATTAGCTCCGACCAACAGGAAGTCAGATATTTTGGTTTGAAGGTGAATTTTTGGTTAAATCGGGGTCTGAGTTTTTACGTTCTCCTCGTAGGCGATTTATTCAATCTCCACCAAACTCGGTCAACATGAAACAAAGATACTGAAGATGCTAAAATGTGAACGGATATTGGATATCTCAAACGGTGTTTCCATGGCAAGGGATTAAATAAGGACAAAAAAGGGGAACAGAAATTCTTTGTGTCTGCTGCTCTCCCCTCAATGAACACAAGATGGCAGCATTGTATTAGTTTTGAAGCAGGATAAAAAAAAACTTGTTTCTCTCTCTCTCTCTCTCTCTCTCTCTCTCTTGTTTGTGATTTATGAGGACACAAATTTGTATAATGACATGGGTATTACACTGGTATTACAACGTGTATGTGTGTGTGTTTAAAAACATACTAAAACAATGTTTTATTCAAATGTAACCAAATAGCTTTAAAATAATCATACTATTTTTCAGATCAATATATTTATTTTATTTAATATATTTCTTCTGAATATTTATTCTCTGTCTGCCCTCCCCTCACTAAAAGGTAGCAGTGTTGTATTTTTTGAAACTCTCTCTCTCCGTGTGTGTGTGTGTGTATGTGTGTGTGTGTGTGTGTGTGTGTGTGTGTGTGTGTGCGCTTGTTTATGTGATTTATTAGGGACACAAATTTGTATAATGACATGGGTATTACACTGTTATTACAACGTAGTGGTTAATGAGGACATTTCATGTGTCCACATAATAAAAATATCTTTAAAAACATACTAAATAATGTATTATTAAAATGTATTATTAAGTAGCTTTAAAAATATACTACAAATTACAATGAAAACATGGTTTATGAGAATATTTCCTGTGTCCCATAAATGAAATAGCTTTAAGGGGTTTGTGTGTGTGTGTGTGGAGGGGGGGGGTCTCTCTCTCATCCTGTGAGTATGTGTGTGTGCCTTTCTCTCAGTCCTTCCCCTCCCCCCTCACTCTCCCTTTATCATTGTGTGTGTGTGTGTGTGTGTGTGTGTGTGTGTGTGTGTGTGTGTGTGTGTGTGTGTGTGTGTGTGTGTGTGTGTGTGTGTGTGACTTTCTCTTTATATTTTTTATATTGGACCACACATATTGATTTCAAATATATTCAACATATTTTTTTCAGAGAGTGAAATAAAAAAAACTTTCTCCCACCATTTAGATTTTATTTCTTTTTGTTGTTAAAATCTTGTGAACCTTGTTCAATGTGCAGATTGCCTCTCTCTCAGTCCTTCCCCTCCCCCCTCACTCTCAGGCTCACCCTGGGTGTGTGTGTGTTTGAGTGTGTGCGCGCACGTGTGTGGTGTGTGTGTGTGTGTGTGTGTGTGGGGGGGGGGGGGGGGGGTCTCTCTCACCCTGTGAGTTTGTGTGTGTGCCTTTCTCTCTCGGAATGATAATTTACCCCTTTCGTATCATAGACTATCACAAAAAACTATCACTTTAGTGTGAATAAGTAAAAAAGAACTACAAACACCTTTAATTAAATACTGGCCTTCTGGACTTACAAAATTTTGAGCAGGAAAATATAACTTTTATTTATTTTATCCTATGACATTAAAATTAATCTAGATTTAAATTACATCATGGGTGTGGCTTGTGGTGATAGTGGCACCAGTTGCTGCGGTAAATGTGGCATATTCGAGCGATTCTAAAATATTCTCCTGTTTAAATGCCTATTGCCTGCCGTGCACAGTTAAGCTGATGCCACCGGCGTGGCGGTGCCACCGGCTTGGGCCCGTCATCGCTGCTCGCAGCTTTAATTCCAATTTGACCTTTGACATCATCTGACATGAAATTAATTTAAATTTAATTGATCTCATAGATGTGGCTGTTGTGGTTCGTTGTCATAGCAGCACCAACTGCTGCAGTTAATGTGATGAATTCAGATGACTTTGACATAGTCCTTTTAGTTTTTCCAATTTTAAATGCCTATTGCCTGCTGTGCACAGTTAAGCTGATGCCACCGGCGTGGCGGTGCCACCGGCTTGGGCCCGTCATCGCTGCTCGCAGCTTTAATTAGGGCCCAAGCCCTGAAAGGGCGCAGAGCCCTATTGTTCTTCCTCTGTTTCTTATTAGGGCTCAAGCCTGAAAGGGCGCAGAGCCCTATTGTTTTCCTTAGGATTCTTATTATTATTTTTCTTATCGACTATTCGGGCACTTTTGGGGCCCTTACCATGCTCGAAAACTCTTGAAACTTTGCAGATACATCGGAATCTGCGGCCATCAGAGCCGGGCTGAAGCTGATACCCGGGCGTGGTAGGGGAGCTCAACAGCGCCCCCTATTAAAATTTGGTCTATATATCAAACACACTTGCACGTATATGTATGAAACTCGGTACACATATAGATCTCATCGGGGCGAACAACTTCCGCACTCATAGTCATAAACTTCGCCCAACAGGAAGTGAGCTATTTTGGGTTGTTCGGAAAACGCATGCTCTGGAATTTAATATACTCCTCCGAGGCAATTGTTTCGATCATTGCCAAACTCGGTCAGCATTAAGACAAGATATTCAGGATGCTAAATTGCGAGCGGATTTTTGATATCTCAATCGGTTTGGCCGTGGCGAAGCAACGAATTTATGGCGAGAAAAGGGAAACAGGAAGTGTGTTATAACTTGTGCAAACATTGACTGATTTGGATGAAACTTCAGCTGTGTGTTTGTTGTAGGAAGCCGATCGCAAGGATATGACGTTTGTGAGTCAAAGTTATAGCGCCACCAACTGGCAGCAGGAAGTGTGTCACTTTTTTAAAAAAATGCTTTAAATCACAGTCTTATTTTGACCCGATTGACTTCAAACTTCATCAGTATAATGTGAAAACATGGCAGATATAGACATATGAATGGATTTCTGAAATTTCCAATACTGTTGTCATGGCAACGTGTCAAAGTTTAATAATGTTTTTGGCTGTTTTTGAGACTCTTAGCATGCTTGAAATTGCATGAAACTTAACACACACATCAGAGATGTTAGTCAGTACACATGGGCAAAGCCTCAGAAACGGGTGGGGATGAGGGGCTCTATAGCGCCACCTTTTGACAAAAGTGGGGGGGTTAGTTTTATCTTCAGTCACCAAACTCGGTAGATATATTGTTCTCTTCGAGCCGGACAACTTTCTAATTTACAGTCATTAGCTCCGACCAACAGGAAGTCAGATATTTTGGTTTGAAGGTGAAAATTTATAAAATTCAGGGTCTGAGTTTTTACGTTCTCCTCGTAGGCGATTTATTCAATCTCCACCAAACTTGGTCAACATGAAACAAAGATATGGAAGATGCTAAAATGCGAACGAATATTGGATATCTCAAACGGTGTTGCCATGGTGAGGGATTAAATAAGGACAAAATAAGGGGAACAGAAATTGTCTCATATCTTGTAAAATCATATTTTGATTTCAATTAAATTAAGATTGTATGTTTGGTAATTGAACTTAGATTAATTTAAAATGACTGTACTATTTTTCAGATGAATATATACATATTTTATAAATATTTCTTTGAATCTATTGTGCCTGTCTGTGCTGCCCTTCCCTCAATGAACACAAGATGGCAGCATTGTGTTAGTTTTGAAGCAGGATTAAAAAAAACCTTGTTTCTCTCTCTCTCTCTCTCTCTCTCTCTCTCTCTCTCTCTGTGTGTGCTTCTGTGATTTCTGAGAACCTACATTTGTAGACATTTCATTTGTACCCGTACATATATTGTTCTCTTCGAGCCGGACAACTTTATAATTTACAGTCATTAGCTCCGACCAACAGGAAGTCAGATATTTTGGTTTGAAGATGAATATTTGTATAATTCAGGGTCTGAGTTTTTACGTTCTCCTCGTAGGCGATTTATTCAATCTCCACCAAACTCGGTCAACATGAAACGGAATGACTATACTATTTTTCAGATGAATATATATATATATATATATATATATATATATATATATATATATATATATATATATATATATATATATATATATATATATATATATATATATATATATATATATATATATATATGAACTCAATGTACACAAGATGGCAGCATTGTGTTAGTTTTGAAACAGGATAAAAAAATCCCATCTCTCTTTCTCTCTAAGGGGTTTGTCTGTGTGAGTGTGAGTGTGAGTGTGTGTGTGTGTGTGTGTGTGTGTGTGTGTGTGTGTGTGTGGCCACCAACTGGCAGCAGGAAGTGTGTCACTTTCAAAAATGCTTTAATTCACTGTCTAGCTTTCTAAACAATGTTTTATTCAAAATGTAAAAATGCAGAATGTTTTCTGTGATGGTAGGTTTAGGAGTAGGGGTAGTGTAGGGGGATAGAATGTACAGTTTGTACAGTATAAAAACCATTAAGTCTATGCAATGTCCTCTGCCTTTCCTTCCCCTCCCCCCCTCACTCTCACTTTCTCACTGTGTGTGTTTGAAGGGGGGTGGGGGTTGGCCGCTTAAGCATGCATCTCTGCCTGTGTGTGTGTGTGTGTGTGTGTGTGTGTGTGTGTGTGTGTGTGTGTGTGTGTGTGTGTGTGTGTGTGTGTGTGTGTGTGTGTGTGTGTGTGTGTGTGTGTGCTTGTTTATGTGATTTAAGAGGACACAAATTTGTATGACATGGGTATTACACTGGTATTACATGGTTTATGACATTTCATGTGTCCAAAAAAAACCCAGACTAAACAATGTTTTATTAAAAATGTAAATGCAGAATCTATTTTGAAGATAAAACTTATTCCTATAGTAAAATAAAGTTTCAGACAATGAAATACCAACTCTCTCCCACTGTTTAGATTTTTTTTTTAAATGTTTTTATTCAATCAGAATCTCACTCTCTCTGTCCTTCCCCTCTCCTCCCCTCCCCCTCACTCTCTCTCTCACACTCTCTCTCTCTTTCTCTCTCTCTCTCTCTCTCTCTCTCTCTCTCTCTCTCTCTCTCTCTCTCTCTCTCTCTCTCTCTCTCTCTCTGTGTGTGTGTGACTTTCTCTCTTCATGATGATAATTTAACCCTTTCATATAGGCTTTCACAAATAACTATCACTTTAAATAAAAATGCCATGTGCTGTGTTTGCCAAGATCACGTATGATGCATATGCAGGGTATATGCAGGAATCCTGAAGTAAATTTTAATACCTTTTTAAGACTTTTTTAAGACCTTCTCAAAATATGTAAAGACCTCATCGGCGATGAGAACTACTGTTGAGCAATAAAATAAAAATATATAATCATAAGCTATGACAAAAATATATATTAAATTAGGTGAGTGGATAGTTAAAAGAAATTGCAATTACAAAAAGTAATTCTTGAAAAAACATCTCTGGACTAATTTTTATAAAATCTAATGTTCTAATGTTAATGAAAAGGTACAAATTACTTTGTGTTCTTATTAAATACATTTATAAAAAAACTATTTATATTTAATTTATATATGAATGTAAATAATTATATGGGCCTACACAAATAATATAACATTTCAAGATTTATAGTTTATTGTAAACATAATGTGCAGCTCTGTAAAGGGACAACAAATATATGATAGATACGTGAGAACAAGAATCAAAACTATGAAAATATATTAAAGCGCGGCACAATGTGCTTATGCGCATCCCGGGTGCAAAATGATGCGCTTAAAGCAACATGGAGTCAGAGGGTGCAGTGCAGCGCGAGTGCACATTGAAAAGTTCACGGCATAAAGAGACGATGAGCGTTGAGCGCACAAATCCTAGTCTACTATGTATATCGGTCGGTTTCTTCACAGTTTTAAATTCCGGTTATTGTGCGTGTGATGCCTTGTGTTGTCACCCGGGTGGCGAGCACAACATCGTTCAGAAACCGCTAGATAAACTCCAGGAAGATAAATTATTTTATCTACATATCAAGTATTATAACGGGAATATATCATCTTGGAGTGAGCTTTACCGAACAGCTGACTGACTGTAACCAAACGCGACGCGCAGTTTGAATTCTGAACGGAGAATGATGGACAGCTACAGCGGAGGAAAGACATTCAGCTATGGAATGGCTTTAGATGACTTTGTACTAGCAAATCATAAAATAATAATAATGATTGCTGAAAGATCATGTGACAATATATATTTCTGATGATTATTTAATTACCACGACATGCCTAATCTGAGCAAGGGACTGCCTGTCTTGAGTTTTGTCGACAGACAGCGGTGGCACGAAATTTGACGGATGCGGCCGCTATGCAGGAAAAACCATAGAAAAACCCTGCGGTCATTGTTTAAACTCATCCTTCTCCAACCAGGAGTCCGCAAATTTACATTTCCCCATTTCGGAGTCTGTTTCGCAATGTGTGGAGGGCGACACATCACCTAACCGCGCATTTCGCAAAATATGTGACGTCACCCGTAGACGGTGCGCGCGCCCCGAGCTGATCTCACTGACCGAGCAAACCGGTTTTTTTTTTTATATAGTTATGGGGATGAAAATAAATATATTCATGAATACTTTTTGGAGTCAAACTCTTTTGACAAAGCTTGAACAAAATGTAATACCTCATAAAATCGTGATTAAGACTTTTTAATACCTTTTAAGGGCCTTCATTTTCCAAAAATGAATTTATCAACTTTTAATACTTTTTAAGACCCCGCGGACACCCTGATATGCATATGAAGAGAAGTGTTACAATAATACAACATCAGCATTTGAATGGTATTGTGAACTCATTCCAATTTGACCTTTGACATCATCTGACATGAAATTAATTTAAATTTATTTGATCTCATAGATGTGGCTGTTGTGGTCATAGCAGCACCAACTGCTGCAGTTAATGTGGTGAATTCAGATGACTTTGACATAGTCCTTTTATGTTTTCCCATTTTAAATGCCTATTGCCTGCAGTGCACAGTTAAGCTGATGCCACCGGCGTGGCGGTGCCACCGGCTTGAGCCCGTCATCGCTGCTCGCAGCTTTAATTATTATTATTATTTTATCGACTTCTCGGGCACTTTTGGGGCCCTTACCATGCTCAAAAACTCTTGAAACTTTGCACACACATCGGAATGCGCGGCCATCAGAGCCGGGCTGAAGCTGGTACCCGGGCGTGGCAGGGGGGCTCGACAGCGCCCCCTAAAGTGGTGTCTGAAAACTTGGTCTATATATCAAACACACTTGCACGTACATGTATGAAACTCGGTACACATATAGACCTCATCGGGCCAAACAACTTTCGTGCTCTAAGTTACGTGTCAGCCCAACAGGAAGTGAGCTAATATGGGTTGTTCTGAAAACACATGCTCTGGAATTTAATATACTCCTCCGAGGCCATTGTTTCAATCAGTGCCAAACTCGGTCAGCATGAAGTCAAGACACAGAGGATGCTAAATTGCGAACGGATTTTTGATATCTTAAACGGTTTGGCCGTGGCGAAGCAACGAATTTATGGCGAGAAAAGGTAAACAGGAAGTGTGTAATAACTTGTGCAAACATTGACTGATTTGGATGAAACTTCAGCTGTGTGTTCGTTGTAAGAGGCCGATCACATGGATATGACTTTTGTGAGTCAAAGTTATAGCGCCACCAACTGGCAGCAGGAAGTGTGTCACTTTCAAAAATGCTTTGAATCACCATCTTATTTTCACACGATTGACTTCAAACTTCATCAGTATAATGTGAAAACATGACAGATAGAGACATATGAATGAATTCCTGATATTTCAAATAATGCTGCCATGGCAACATGTCAAAGTTTAATAATGTTTTTGACTGTTTGTGTGCCCTCCCCTCTATCACCAAAAGGGGGCAGTGTTGTATTATTTTTGAAACTCCCTTTCTCTCTCTCTCTCTCTCTCTCTCTCTGTGCTTGCTTATGTGATTTATGAGGACACAAATGTGTATGATGACATGGGTATTGTATTACAACGTAGTGGTTAATGTGGACATGAACTATGACACTATATCAGTACAGGACTCATTTTCTAAATGACATTTGAGTTACAATTCTTTTCACCTGACAGCCGTGATTTCATGTACTCATTCAGACAGAACTCTTTTTTTAAAACAGGAGTGTGAGTGTGTTTTCTATACATGTGCTTTACAGAAGGTCATGTGCTGTGTTTGCAAAGATCACTTTTGACACATTTGTCTTTAAATTCATACTGACATAGTTCAAATTTATTTAAAAAAAAAATTCACATTATTTTCTACAAGTGTCTGTTTATAAGTGTCTTTTTTCACAGAAAGTTTTTGTTTAAACGTGAATATTTGTATAATTCAGGGTCTAAGTTTTTACGTTCTCCTCGTAGGTGATTTATTCAATCTCCACCAAACTCGGTCAACGTGAAACGGAAGCTTAACGCATTAAAAATATTTAACGCAAATAACACAGCGTCCGTTTTTATATCCATTTTTGCTTAGCGTTACATGATCACGCTCCTATGTAAATGCTTCCAAGCGCGACAAGACACAAGAGCGCGCGCTGTATGCCAGTGTCCTGTCTGTGTGTGTGTGTGTGTGTGTGTCAGTGTCCTGTCTGTGTGTGTGTGTGTGTGTGTGTGTGTGTCCTGTCTGTGTGTGTGTGTGTGTGTGTGTCAGTGTCCTGTCTGTGTGGATGCGTCTCATGTCAGCTAATCAAGGGACACTGACACACACACACACACACACAAACACACACACACTCGACGCATAGATAGACTCGCGTCAGTTTCCTGCTCACATCGAGTTCTCTTTTGCTGTTGAACAAACAATAACACAGAGGATTTTGAGTATTCTCATACTGTCTTAAATTAGTTAAATAACGTCTTAAATGAACTTTAAAGAGTTGTGAGGAAATGAGATGCGCGGGACCGCGCGTGAGATCCGCGGTTGTTCTTAAAGTGACAGGAGCACTGATGATGCCTGTCATTAATGTTCATCAAAGAACAACGGGAACAGAGAAAATTGTAGCTTTAATGATGATTCATCTATATTTCATTTATTATTTATGCAGTTAAGGAAGGTTTGATAACTATTACATTTCTGTATAACAGGGAAGGCCATGGGTAAATATAACATTTATTATTTTGGGTTTATGTAAAGATTTTTTTAAGTTCACTTAAATTAAAAGTTGTTTTTTAAAGACTAATAAATGTTGAAATTGGGAGCTTTCAGTTATACTGTAATGTAACGTCATTAATGTTTCATAGAGAATTTAGTATCAGTGATACTGGTCTTCATTCATAAAAAATGACAATACAACACATATTTACAATATGCTGTCTTTAAATTGTTTCTAAATTAATTTGGAGAGTAACTGAAATTATTACAATATCAAAATATTACAAACTTAAAATATTAAAAACTTGCGATTAATCGTGATTAATTACAGAAAAAAATGTGATTAATTAGTTAATTTTTTACTTTACAGTCATTAGCTCTGACCAACAGGAAGTCAGATATTTTGGTTTGAACGTGAATATTTGTATAATTTCTCTTAGCATGCTTGAAATTGCTTGAAACTCAACACACACATCAGAGATGTCAGTCAGTGGAAATGGGCAAAGCCTCAGAAATGCGTGTGTTGGAGGGGTGTTTATTACAACATAATCATGGTTTATGAAGACATTTCATGTGTCCCCGTAAATAAAAATAGCTTTAACAGCATACTAAACAATTTTTTAATAAAAATGTAAAAATGCAGAATGTTTTCTGTGATGGTAGGTTTAGGGGTAGTGTGTGTGTGTGTGTGTGTGTGTGTGTGTGTGTGTGTGTGTGATATGTAGGCTTAGGGGTAGTGTAGGGGGATAGAATGTACAGTTTTTACAGTATACAAACCATTAAGTCTATGGAATGCCATCTGCCTGTCTTTCCCCTTCCCCCTCTCTATCTGTGTGTGTGTGTGTGGGGGGGGTCTCTCTCTCACCCTGTGAGTTTGTGTGTGTGCCTTTCTCTCAGTCCTTCCCCTCCCCCTCACTCTCACTCTATCATTGTGTGTGTGTGTGTGTGTGTGCCTTTCTCTTTTGATCATAATTTAACCCTTTCATATAGGCTATCACAAATAACTATCACTTAAAATAAAAACGTCATGTGATGTGTTTGCCAAGATCACGTATGATGCACATGTCTTTAAATTAATTATTTACTGATATAATATAAATGTATTAAAACATAAATTTCACATGATTTTATAAAAGTGGCTATTTATAATAAACTTCCATAAAATGTAGACACGCATCTTACTCTTACCTGACACTGATATTAAAATCATCTTTGCAGTTTCTGTGATTTGGCTCCATTTATACATTTTTTATTAAAAGAAATTTATTGGACCACCCATATTGAAATGAAAGCATGTTTTATGGTGCATAAGATTGGTGCACAAACGGTAGCTAAGGTAGCTCAAAAACACATGAAGAGAAGTGTTAGAATAAAACAACATCAGCATTCGAATGGTATTCTGAACTCATTCCAATTTGACCTTTGACATAATCTGACATGAAATTCATATAAATTTAATTGATCTCATAGATGTGGCTGTTGTGGTCATAGCAGCACCAACTGCTGCAGTTAATGTGGTGAATTCAGATGACTTTGACATAGTCCTTTTATGTTTTCCCATTTTAAATGCCTATTGCCTGCCGTGCACAGTTAAGCTGATGCCACCGGCGTGGCGGTGCCACCGGCTTGGGCCCGTCATCGCTGCTCGCAGCTTTAATTATTATTAGGGCCCAAGCCCTGAAAGGGCGCAGAGCCCTATTGTTCTTCCTCAGATTATTCTTTGTTTTTTTTTTTTTTTTTTTTTTTTTTTTTTTTTTCCGACTTCTCGGGTACTTTTGGGGCACTTAACATGCTCGAAAACTCTTGAAACTTCGCACAGGCATCGGAATGCGCGGCCATCAGAGCCGGGCTGAAGCTGGTACCTGGGCGTGGCAGGGGGGCTCGACAGCGCCCCCTTAAGTGGGGTCTGAAAACTTGGTCCATATATCAAACACACTTGCACGTACATGTATGAAACTCGGTACACATATAGACCTCATCGGGCCAAACAACTTTCGTGCTCATAGTTATGCGTCAGCCCAACAGGAAGTGAGCTATAATCGGTTGTTCGGAAAACCCATGCTCTGGAATTTAATATACTCCTCCGAGGCCATTGTTTCGATCATCGCCAAACTCGGTCAGCATGAGGAGAACATATCCAGGATGCTAAATTGCGAGCGGATTTTTGATATCTCAAACGGTTTGGCCGTGGCGAAGCAACGAATTTATGGCGAGAAAAGGGAAACAGGAAGTGTGTAATAACTTGTGCAAACATTGACTGATTTGGATGAAACTTCAGCTGTGTGTTCGTTGTAAGAGGCCGATCACATGGATATGACTTTTGTGAGTCAAAGTTATAGCGCCACCAACTGGCAGCAGGAAGTGTGTCACTTTCAAAAATGCTTTGAATCACCATCTTATTTTCACCCCATTTACTTCAAACTTCATCAGTATAATGTGAAAACATGACAGATAGAGACGTATGAATGAATTCCTGATATTTCAAATAATGCTGCCATGGCAACATGTCAAAGTTTAATAATGTTTTTGACTGTTTGTGTGCCCTCCCCTCTATCACCAAAAGGGGGCAGTGTTGTATTATTTTTGAAACTCCCTTTCTCTCTCTCTCTCTCTCTCTCTGTGCTTGCTTATGTGATTTATGAGGACACAAATGTGTATGATGACATGGCTATTGGTATTACAACGTAGTGGTTAATGTGGACATGAACTATGACACTATATCACTACAGAACTCATTTTCTAAATCACATTTGAGTTACAATTCTTATCACCTGACAGCCGTGATTTCATGTACTCATTCAGACAGAACTCTTTTTTTAAAACAGAGGAGTGTGAGTGTGTTTTCTATACATGTGCTTTACAGAAGGTCATGTGCTGTGTTTGCAAAGATCACTTTTGACACATTTGTCTTTAAATTCATTATTTACTGACATAGTTCAAATTTATTTTTTAAAAAAATTCACATTATTTTCTACAAGTGTCTGTTTATAAGTGTCTTTTTTTCACAGAAAGTTTTTGTTTGAACGTGAATATTTGTATAATTCAGGGTCTGAGTTTTTACGTTCTCCTCGTAGGTGATTTATTCAATCTCCACCAAACTCGGTCAACGTGAAACGGAAGCTTAACGCATTAAAAATATTTAACGCAAATAACACAGCGTCCGTTTTTATATCCATTTTTGCTTAGCGTTACATGATCACGCTCCTATTCATGTACATGCTTCCAAGCGCGACAAGACACAAGAGAGCGCGCTGTATGCCAGTGTCCTGTCTGTGTGTGTGTTAGTGTCCTGTCTGTGTGTGTGTGTGTGTGTGTGTCCTGTCTGTGTGTGTGTGTATGTGTATGTGTATGTGTGTGTGTCAGTGTCCTATCTGTGTGGATGCGTCTCATGTCAGCTATTCAAGGGACACTGACACACACACACACACACACACACACACACACACACACACACACACACTCGATGCATAGATAGACTCGCGTCAGTTTCCTGCTCACATCGAGTTCTCTTTTGCCTAGGGTTGCCAACTCTCACGCATTTGGCGTGACACTCACGCTTTCAGGCTCTGTCAAATAAAACAAAAGAAAATAATAAGAACAAATCATTTAAATACAAGCAGCAGCACAAATAAATACTATTGAGCAAAGATACTAATAAAATAAACTATGCTTTTCAGGTTTTTCAGGTATGTCTAACATTAGTTTTCAGGTAGGCCTACAGAAATTGATCAAATGTAAAATAACATTGCATATATGACTGTATAAATTAAAGATTAATCCTATTAAACTTACAAAAGTTATTCAATCAAGAGCAGTGAGTGATGCCCTTGTCTTTTGTTTGACATTAAACAGACAGCAGTAAAGGCTACTGCCCCTTTAAGACCTCGGATATGCGTCGTCTTTATCGACTGTATAAAGCTTACTTAAGCCATATACAGACTATGTCTGCTAGAATACTCATCAATATGTTGACATACTTTTTGCGTGAGTTTGTCCATTCAAGAGCAAGACTTGAAAGAGAACTCAATATTTGCGCGCTGAGAGACGTGTGCGCGCTCTCGGATGAGTGCACGGAAAATTTTCTCACAGTGCGCGCGACTTCTCATTCGCGTCTTCTGGCACTAAACCAGATAGTTGCGTGTTCTGAGTTAACACAATCAGAACGTAAAAATACGGGATATTTTACGGGAAAATACTAAAACGGGAAGACAGCGGGAAAAGAGCTAAAATACGTGAGAAACCCGGAAAAAACGGGAGGGTTGACAGCTATGGTGTGTGTGTGTGTGTGTGTGCGATATGTAGGCTTAGGGGTAGTGTAGGGGGATAGAATGTACAGTTTGTACAGTATACAAACCATTAAGTCTATGGAATGCCATCTGCCTGTCTTTCCCCTTCCCCCTCTCTATCTGTGTGTGTGTGTGTGTGTGGGGGGGGGGGGGGGGTCTCTCTCTCACCCTGTGAGTTTGTGTGTGTGCCTTTCTCTCAGTCCTTCCCCTCCCCCTCACTCTCACTCTATCATTGTGTGTGTGTGTGTGTGTGTGTGTGTGTGTGTGTGTGTGTGTGTGACTTTCTCTCTTGATCATAATTTAACCCTTTCATATAGGCTATCACAAATAACTATCACTTGAAATAAAAACGTCATGTGATGTGTTTGCCAAGATCACGTATGATGCACATGTCTTTAAATTAATTATTTACTGATATAATATAAATGTATTAAAACATAAATTTCACATGATTTTATAAAAGTGGCTATTTATAATAAACTTCCATAAAATGTAGACACGCATCTTACTCTTACCTGACACTGATATTAAAATCATCTTTGCATTTTACTGTGATTTGGCTCAATTTATTAAATTTTTTATAAAAAAAATTTTATTGGACCACCCATATTGAAATGAAAGCACGCTTTATGGTGCATAAGATTGGTGCACAAACGGTAGCTAAGGTAGGTCAAAAACACATGAAGAGAAATGTTAGGATAATACAACATCAGCATTTGAATGGTATTGTGAACTCATTCTAATTTGACCTTTGACATCATCTGACATGAAATTAATTTAAATTTAATTGATCTCATAGATGTGGCTGTTGTGGTTCGTTGTCATAGCAGCACCAACTGCTGCAGTTAATGTGGTGAATTCAGATGACTTTGACATAGTCCTTTTAGTTTTTCCAATTTTAAATGCCTATTGCCTGCTGTGCACAGTTAAGCTGATGCCACCGGCGTGGCGGTGCCACCGGCTTGGGCCCGTCATCGCTGCTCGCAGCTTTAATTAGGGCCCAAGCCCTGAAAGGGCGCAGAGCCCTATTGTTCTTCCTCTGTTTCTTATTATTATTATTATTATTATTATTATTATTTTATCGACTTCTCGGGCACTTTTGGGGCCCTTACCATGCTCAAAAACTCTTGAAACTTAGCACACACATCGGAATGCGCGGCCATCAGAGCCGGGCTGAAGCTGGTACCCGGGCGTGGCAGGGGGGCTCGACAGCGCCCCCTAAAGTGGTGTCTGAAAACTTGGTCTATTTATCAAACACACTTGCACGTACATGTATGAAACTCGGTACACATGTAGACCTCATCGGGCCAAACAACTTTCGTGCTCTAAGTTACGTGTCAGCCCAACAGGAAGTGAGCTAATATGGGTTGTTCTGAAAACACATGCTCTGGAATTTAATATACTCCTCCGAGGCCATTGTTTCAATCAGTGCCAAACTCGGTCAGCATGAAGTCAAGACACAGAGGATGCTAAATTGCGAACGGATTTTTGATATCTTAAACGGTTTGGCCGTGGCGAAGCAACGAATTTATGGCGAGAAAAGGTAAACAGGAAGTGTGTAATAACTTGTGCAAACATTGACTGATTTGGATGAAACTTCAGCTGTGTGTTCGTTGTAAGAGGCCGATCACATGGATATGACTTTTGTGAGTCAAAGTTATAGCGCCACCAACTGGCAGCAGGAAGTGTGTCACTTTCAAAAATGCTTTGAATCACCATCTTATTTTCACACGATTGACTTCAAACTTCATCAGTATAATGTGAAAACATGACAGATAGAGACATATGAATGAATTCCTGATATTTCAAATAATGCTGCCATGGCAACATGTCAAAGTTTAATAATGTTTTTGGCTGTTTGTGTGCCCTCCCCTCTATCACCAAAAGGGGGCAGTGTTGTATTATTTTTGAAACTCCCTTTCTCTCTCTCTCTCTCTCTCTCTCTCTCTCTCTGTGCTTGCTTATGTGATTTATGAGGACATGGGTATTGGTATTACAACGTAGTGGTTAATGTGGACATGAACTATGACACTATATCACTACAGGACTCATTTTCTAAATCACATTTGAGTTACAATTCTTATCATCTGACAGCCGTGATTTCATGTACTCATTCAGACAGAACTCTTTTTTTAAAACAGAGGAGTGTGAGTGTGTTTACTATACATGTGCTTTACAGAAGGTCATGTGCTGTGTTTGCAAAGATCACTTTTGACACATTTGTCTTTAAATTCATTATTTACTGACATAGTTCAAATTTATTTTTAAAAAAAATTCACATTATTTTCTACAAGTGTCTGTTTATAAGTGTCTTTTTTTCACAGAAAGTTTTTGTTTGAACGTGAATATTTGTATAATTCAGGGTCTGAGTTTTTACGTTCTCCTCGTAGGTGATTTATTCAATCTCCACCAAACTCGGTCAACGTGAAACGGAAGCTTAACGCATTAAAAATATTTAACGCAAATAACACAGCGTCCGTTTTTATATCCATTTTTGCTTAGCGTTACATGATCACGCTCCTATTCATGTACATGCTTCCAAGCGCGACAAGACACAAGAGAGCGCGCTGTATGCCAGTGTCCTGTCTGTGTGTGTGTTAGTGTCCTGTCTGTGTGTGTGTGTGTGTGTGTGTGTGTGTGTGTGTGTGTGTGTGTGTCCTGTCTGTGTGTGTGTGTATGTGTATGTGTGTGTGTCAGTGTCCTGTCTGTGTGGATGCGTCTCATGTCAGCTATTCAAGGGACACTGACACACACACACACACACACACACACACACACACACACACACTCGATGCATAGATAGACTCGCGTCAGTTTCCTGCTCACATCGAGTTCTCTTTTGCCTAGGGTTGCCAACTCTCACGCATTTGGCGTGACACTCACGCTTTCAGGCTCTGTCTCACGCTCTCACGCTGCCCAACTTAATCTCACGCCAAATTGCCAAACCTGCTTTTGATATTAAACAATGTCTAAGCTTTTACATTTTTTAAAGTTTTAATGCGAAATTCAAACAATAAATAGCGTTTTGGCGCTAATATGGCATAACAGTTAAAGCCAGAGTGTTGAAAAACCATACGGAGTTGCGACATGCTCTATCATCTCCCGGCGGCGCGCGCAGTCGTGCTTCACAGAAATCTCAATACTTCTAGCGCTGTGTCAATACATTTGAATGGCTTGATACACAACAGCTCCACTTTACAGGGGTTTGCAGCAAGTTTTGGTAAACAGTACAGCATAGTGTGCATTGATTATTACATCAACCATACAGGATCGTTTTATAATGGAGAGTAATGCAACAATGTTAACATTAATGTTAATGTTTTTTATTGTACTTAGCCTTCAGGTATTCCATACTAATTGGTCATACTCATACTAATTGATGGTCAAATGTGACCATACACCTTAACTATTTTTCAATTAAATAAATGTTCTATATTTTAGTTCAATAATATTTATTGAATATTTTGAGGAGATCTTTTGGTACTAAATACTAGTTGTGCAATATTTATTGTCAATAATGACCACTTAAAATATTTTTCTTCTAATATTTGTATTATTTATATTACAATTAGTATAGTAATAAGGTTAAATTAGAGAATTATTTTTCAAAGAGGCAAATTAGAGTCATTTTGTGGAGTCAGCCTGTCATTAATGTTCATCAAAGAACAACGGGAACAGAGAAAATTGTAGCTTTAATGATGATTCATCTATATTTCATTTATTATTTATGCAGTTAAGGAAGGTTTGATAACTATTACATTTCTGTATAACAGGGAAGGCCATGGGTAAATATAACATTTATTATTTTGGGTTTATGTAAAGATTTTTTTAAGTTCACTTAAATTAAAAGTTGTTTTTTAAAGACTAATAAATGTTGAAATTGGGAGCTTTCAGTTATACTGCAATGTAACGTCATTAATGTTTCATAGAGAATTTAGTATCAGTGATACTGGCCTTCATTCATAAAAAATGACAATACAACACATATTTACAATATGCTGTCTTTAAATTGTTTCTAAATTAATTTGGAGAGTAACTGAAATTATTACAATATCAAAATATTACAAACTTAAAATATTAAAAACTTGCGATTAATCGTGATTAATTACAGAAAAAAATGTGATTAATTAGTTAATTTTTTACTTTACAGTCATTAGCTCTGACCAACAGGAAGTCAGATATTTTGGTTTGAACGTGAATATTTGTATAATTTCTCTTAGCATGCTTGAAATTGCTTGAAACTCAACACACACATCAGAGATGTCAGTCAGTGGAAATGGGCAAAGCCTCAGAAATGCGTGTGTTGGAGGGGTGTTTATTACAACATAATCATGGTTTATGAAGACATTTCATGTGTCCCCGTAAATAAAAATAGCTTTAACAGCATACTAAACAATTTTTTAATAAAAATGTAAAAATGCAGAATGTTTTCTGTGATGGTAGGTTTAGGGGTAGTGTGTGTGTGTGTGTGTGATATGTAGGCTTAGGGGTAGTGTAGGGGGATAGAATGTACAGTTTTTACAGTATACAAACCATTAAGTCTATGGAATGCCATCTGCCTGTCTTTCCCCTTCCCCCTCTCTATCTGTGTGTGTGTGTGTGGGGGGGGTCTCTCTCTCACCCTGTGAGTTTGTGTGTGTGCCTTTCTCTCAGTCCTTCCCCTCCCCCTCACTCTCACTCTATCATTGTGTGTGTGTGTGTGCCTTTCTCTTTTGATCATAATTTAACCCTTTCATATAGGCTATCACAAATAACTATCACTTAAAATAAAAACGTCATGTGATGTGTTTGCCAAGATCACGTATGATGCACATGTCTTTAAATTAATTATTTACTGATATAATATAAATGTATTAAAACATAAATTTCACATGATTTTATAAAAGTGGCTATTTATAATAAACTTCCATAAAATGTAGACACGCATCTTACTCTTACCTGACACTGATATTAAAATCATCTTTGCAGTTTCTGTGATTTGGCTCCATTTATACATTTTTTATTAAAAAGAATTTATTGGACCACCCATATTGAAATTAAAGCATGTTTTATGGTGCATAAGATTGGTGCACAAACGGTAGCTAAGGTAGCTCAAAAACACATGAAGAGAAGTGTTAGAATAAAACAACATCAGCATTCGAATGGTATTCTGAACTCATTCCAATTTGACCTTTGACATAATCTGACATGAAATTCATATAAATTTAATTGATCTCATAGATGTGGCTGTTGTGGTTTGTGGTCATAGCAGCACCAACTGCTGCAGTTAATGTGGTGAATTCAGATGACTTTGACATAGTCCTTTTATGTTTTCCCATTTTAAATGCCTATTGCCTGCCGTGCACAGTTAAGCTGATGCCACCGGCGTGGCGGTGCCACCGGCTTGGGCCCGTCATCGCTGCTCGCAGCTTTAATTATTATTATTATTATTATTATTTTATCGACTTCTCGGGCACTTTTGGGGCCCTTACCATGCTCAAAAACTCTTGAAACTTTGCACACACATCGGAATGCGCGGCCATCAGAGCCGGGCTGAAGCTGGTACCCGGGCGTGGCAGGGGGGCTTGACAGCGCCCCCTAAAGTGGGGTCTGAAAACTTGGTCTATATATCAAACACACTTGCACGTACATGTATGAAACTCGGTACACATATAGACCTCATCGGGCCAAACAACTTTCGTGCTCTAAGTTACGTGTCAGCCCAACAGGAAGTGAGCTAATATGGGTTGTTCTGAAAACACATGCTCTGGAATTTAATATACTCCTCCGAGGCCATTGTTTCAATCAGTGCCAAACTCGGTCAGCATGAAGTCAAGACACAGAGGATGCTAAATTGCGAACGGATTTTTGATATCTTAAACGGTTTGGCCGTGGCGAAGCAACGAATTTATGGCGAGAAAAGGTAAACAGGAAGTGTGTAATAACTTGTGCAAACATTGACTGATTTGGATGAAACTTCAGCTGTGTGTTCGTTGTAAGAGGCCGATCACATGGATATGACTTTTGTGAGTCAAAGTTATAGCGCCACCAACTGGCAGCAGGAAGTGTGTCACTTTCAAAAATGCTTTGAATCACCATCTTATTTTCACACGATTGACTTCAAACTTCATCAGTATAATGTGAAAACATGACAGATAGAGACATATGAATGAATTCCTGATATTTCAAATAATGCTGCCATGGCAACATGTCAAAGTTTAATAATGTTTTTGACTGTTTGTGTGCCCTCCCCTCTATCACCAAAAGGGGGCAGTGTTGTATTATTTTTGAAACTCCCTTTCTCTCTCTCTCTCTCTCTGTGCTTGCTTATGTGATTTATGAGGACACAAATGTGTATGATGACATGGCTATTGGTATTACAACGTAGTGGTTAATGTGGACATGAACTATGACACTATATCACTACAGAACTCATTTTCTAAATCACATTTGAGTTACAATTCTTATCATCTGACAGCCGTGATTTCATGTACTCATTCAGACAGAACTCTTTTTTTAAAACAGAGGAGTGTGAGTGTGTTTTCTATACATGTGCTTTACAGAAGGTCATGTGCTGTGTTTGCAAAGATCACTTTTGACACATTTGTCTTTAAATTCATTATTTACTGACATAGTTCAAATTTATTTTTAAAAAAAATTCACATTATTTTCTACAAGTGTCTGTTTATAAGTGTCTTTTTTTCACAGAAAGTTTTTGTTTGAACGTGAATATTTGTATAATTCAGGGTCTGAGTTTTTACGTTCTCCTCGTAGGTGATTTATTCAATCTCCACCAAACTCGGTCAACGTGAAACGGAAGCTTAACGCATTAAAAATATTTAACGCAAATAACACAGCGTCCGTTTTTATATCCATTTTTGCTTAGCGTTACATGATCACGCTCCTATTCATGTACATGCTTCCAAGCGCGACAAGACACAAGAGAGCGCGCTGTATGCCAGTGTCCTGTCTGTGTGTGTGTTAGTGTCCTGTCTGTGTGTGTGTGTGTGTGTGTGTGTGTCCTGTCTGTGTGTGTGTGTATGTGTATGTGTGTGTGTCAGTGTCCTGTCTGTGTGGATGCGTCTCATGTCAGCTATTCAAGGGACACTGACACACACACACACACACACACACACACACACACACACACACACACACACACACACACACACACACACACACACACACACACACACACACACACACACACACACACACACACACACACACACACACACACACACACACACACACACACACACACACACACACACACACACACTCGATGCATAGATAGACTCGCGTCAGTTTCCTGCTCACATCGAGTTCTCTTTTGCCTAGGGTTGCCAACTCTCACGCATTTGGCGTGACACTCACGCTTTCAGGCTCTGTCTCACGCTCTCACGCTGCCCAACTTAATCTCACGCCAAATTGCCAAACCTGCTTTTGATATTAAACAATGTCTAAGCTTTTACATTTTTTAAAGTTTTAATGCGAAATTCAAACAATAAATAGCGTTTTGGCGCTAATATGGCATAACAGTTAAAGCCAGAGTGTTGAAAAACCATACGGAGTTGCGACATGCTCTATCATCTCCCGGCGGCGCGCGCAGTCGTGCTTCACAGAAATCTCAATACTTCTAGCGCTGTGTCAATACATTTGAATGGCTTGATACACAACAGCTCCACTTTACAGGGGTTTGCAGCAAGTTTTGGTAAACAGTACAGCATAGTGTGCATTGATTATTACATCAACCATACAGGATCGTTTTATAATGGAGAGTAATGCAACAATGTTAACATTAATGTTAATGTTTTTTATTGTACTTAGCCTTCAGGTATTCCATACTAATTGGTCATACTCATACTAATTGATGGTCAAATGTGACCATACACCTTAACTATTTTTCAATTAAATAAATGTTCTATATTTTAGTTCAATAATATTTATTGAATATTTTGAGGAGATCTTTTGGTACTAAATACTAGTTGTGCAATATTTATTGTCAATAATGACCACTTAAAATATTTTTCTTCTAATATTTGTATTATTTATATTACAATTAGTATAGTAATAAGGTTAAATTAGAGAATTATTTTTCAAAGAGGCAAATTAGAGTCATTTTGTGGAGTCAGCCTGTCATTAATGTTCTTCAAAGAACAACGGGAACAGAGAAAATTGTAGCTTTAATGATGATTCATCTATATTTCATTTATTATTTATACAGTTAAGGAAGGTTTGATAACTATTACATTTCTGTATAACAGGGAAGGCCATGGGTAAATATAACATTTATTATTTTCATTTATTATTTATTTATTCCATTTATTATCATTTATTATTACTATACTCTCCTTGAAGTTTACTTCCCGCTACTTTTTCCCTCTTCCTCCCAACCGTGCGGCTGCAACTGTCTTCTTCTTCTTCGATAGTAGCCTAAGCCAGTGTTTCCCAACCTTTTTTCAGTCATTTTATCATACGTTACGCTAGGGGTGTAACGGTACAGATTGCTCACGGTTCGGTTTGTATCACGGTTTAAGGTTCACCGTTTCGGTACGGTTCAGTATTTGCTATGTTCAGGGAAAAAAGGACTACTGTCAAATAAAACAAAAGAAAATAATAAGAACAAATCATTTAAATACAAGCAGCAGCACAAATAAATACTATTGAGCAAAGATACTAATAAAATAAACTATGCTTTTCAGGTTTTTCAGGTACGTCTAACATTAGTTTTCAGGTAGGCCTACAGAAATTGATCAAATGTAAAATAACATTGCATATATGACTGTATAAATTAAAGATTAATCCTATTAAACTAACAAAAGTTATTCAATCAAGAGCAGTGAGTGATGCCCTTGTCTTTTGTTTGACATTAAACAGACAGCAGTAAAGGCTACTGCCCCTTTAAGACCTCGGATATGCGTCGTCTTTTCTGGACTGTATAAAGCTTACTTAAGCCATATACAGACTATGTCTGCTAGAATACTCATCAATATGTTGACATACTTTTTGCGTGAGTTTGTCCATTCAAGAGCAAGACTTGAAAGAGAACTCAATATTTGCGCGCTGAGAGACGTGTGCGCGCTCTCGGATGAGTGCACGGAAAATTTTCTCACAGTGCGCGCGACTTCTCATTCGCGTCTTCTGGCACTAAACCAGATAGTTGCGTGTTCTGAGTTAACACAATCAGAACGTAAAAATACGGGATATTTTACGGGAAAATACTAAAACGGGAAGACAGCGGGAAAAGAGCTAAAATACGTGAGAAACCCGGAAAAAACGGGAGGGTTGACAGCTATGGTGTGTGTGTGTGTGTGTGTGTGTGTGTGTGTGCGATATGTAGGCTTAGGGGTAGTGTAGGGGGATAGAATGTACAGTTTGTACAGTATACAAACCATTAAGTCTATGGAATGCCATCTGCCTGTCTTTCCCCTTCCCCCTCTCTATCTGTGTGTGTGTGTTGGGAGGGGGGGGGGGGTCTCTCTCTCACCCTGTGAGTTTGTGTGTGTGCCTTTCTCTCAGTCCTTCCCCTCCCCCTCACTCTCACTCTATCATTGTGTGTGTGTGTGTGTGTGTGTGTGTGTGTGTGTGTGTGACTTTCTCTCTTGATCATAATTTAACCCTTTCATATAGGCTATCACAAATAACTATCACTTGAAATAAAAACGTCATGTGATGTGTTTGCCAAGATCACGTATGATGCACATGTCTTTAAATTAATTATTTACTGATATAATATAAATGTATTAAAACATAAATTTCACATGATTTTATAAAAGTGGCTATTTATAATAAACTTCCATAAAATGTAGACACGCATCTTACTCTTACCTGACACTGATATTAAAATCATCTTTGCAGTTTCTGTGATTTGGCTCCATTTATACATTTTTTATTAAAAAAATTTTATTGGACCACCCATATTGAAATTAAAGCATGTTTTATGGTGCATAAGATTGGTGCACAAATGGTAGCTAAGGTAGCTCAAAAACACATGAAGAGAAGTGTTAGAATAAAACAACATCAGCATTCGAATGGTATTCTGAACTCATTCCAATTTGACCTTTGACATAATCTGACATGAAATTCATATAAATTTAATTGATCTCATAGATGTGGCTGTTGTGGTTTGTGGTCATAGCAGCACCAACTGCTGCAGTTAATGTGGTGAATTCAGATGACTTTGACATAGTCCTTTTATGTTTTCCCATTTTAAATGCCTATTGCCTGCCGTGCACAGTTAAACTGATGCCACCGGGGTGGCGGTGCCACCGGCTTGGGCCCGTCATCGCTGCTCGCAGCTTTATTATTATTATTATTATTATTTTATCGACTTCTCGGGCACTTTTGGGGCCCTTACCATGCTCAAAAACTCTCGAAACTTTGCACACACATCGGAATGCGCGGCCATCAGAGCCGGGCTGAAGCTGGTACCCGGGCGTGGCAGGGGGGCTCGACAGCGCCCCCTAAAGTGGGGTCTGAAAACTTGGTCTATATATCAAACACACTTGCACGTACATGTATGAAACTCGGTACACATATAGACCTCATCGGGCCAAACAACTTTCGTGCTCTAAGTTACGTGTCAGCCCAACAGGAAGTGAGCTAATATGGGTTGTTCTGAAAACACATGCTCTGGAATTTAATATACTCCTCCGAGGCCATTGTTTCAATCAGTGCCAAACTCGGTCAGCATGAAGTCAAGACACAGAGGATGCTAAATTGCGAACAGATTTTTGATATCTTAAACGGTTTGGCCGTGGCGAAGCAACGAATTTATGGCGAGAAAAGGTAAACAGGAAGTGTGTAATAACTTGTGCAAACATTGACTGATTTGGATGAAACTTCAGCTGTGTGTTCGTTGTAAGAGGCCGATCACATGGATATGACTTTTGTGAGTCAAAGTTATAGCGCCACCAACTGGCAGCAGGAAGTGTGTCACTTTCAAAAATGCTTTGAATCACCATTTTATTTTCACACGATTGACTTCAAACTTCATCAGTATAATGTGAAAACATGACAGATAGAGACATATGAATGAATTCCTGATATTTCAAATAATGCTGCCATGGCAACATGTCAAAGTTTAATAATGTTTTTGACTGTTTGTGTGCCCTCCCCTCTATCACCAAAAGGGGGCAGTGTTGTATTATTTTTGAAACTCCCTTTCTCTCTCTCTCTCTGTGCTTGCTTATGTGATTTATGAGGACACAAATGTGTATGATGACATGGCTATTGGTATTACAACGTAGTGGTTAATGTGGACATGAACTATGACACTATATCACTACAGAACTCATTTTCTAAATCACATTTGAGTTACAATTCTTATCATCTGACAGCCGTGATTTCATGTACTCATTCAGACAGAACTCTTTTTTTAAAACAGAGGAGTGTGAGTGTGTTTTCTATACATGTGCTTTACAGAAGGTCATGTGCTGTGTTTGCAAAGATCACTTTTGACACATTTGTCTTTAAATTCATTATTTACTGACATAGTTCAAATTTATTTTAAAAAAAAAATCACATTATTTTCTACAAGTGTCTGTTTATAAGTGTCTTTTTTTCACAGAAAGTTTTTGTTTGAACGTGAATATTTGTATAATTCAGGGTCTGAGTTTTTACGTTCTCCTCGTAGGTGATTTATTCAATCTCCACCAAACTCGGTCAACGTGAAACGGAAGCTTAACGCATTAAAAATATTTAACGCAAATAACACAGCGTCCGTTTTTATATCCATTTTTGCTTAGCGTTACATGATCACGCTCCTATTCATGTAAATGCTTCCAAGCGCGACAAGACACAAGAGAGCGCGCTGTATGCCAGTGTCCTGTCTGTGTGTGTGTTAGTGTCCTGTCTGTGTGTGTGTGTGTGTGTGTGTGTGTGTCCTGTCTGTGTGTGTGTGTATGTGTATGTGTATGTGTGTGTGTCAGTGTCCTATCTGTGTGGATGCGTCTCATGTCAGCTATTCAAGGGACACTGACACACACACACACACACACACACACACACACACACACACACTCGATGCATAGATAGACTCGCGTCAGTTTCCTGCTCACATCGAGTTCTCTTTTGCCTAGGGTTGCCAACTCTCACGCATTTGGCGTGACACTCACGCTTTCAGGCTCTGTCTCACGCTCTCACGCTGCCCAACTTAATCTCACGCCAAATTGCCAAACCTGCTTTTGATATTAAACAATGTCTAAGCTTTTACATTTTTTAAAGTTTTAATGCGAAATTCAAACAATAAATAGCGTTTTGGCGCTAATATGGCATAACAGTTAAAGCCAGAGTGTTGAAAAACCATACGGAGTTGCGACATGCTCTATCATCTCCCGGCGGCGCGCGCAGTCGTGCTTCACAGAAATCTCAATACTTCTAGCGCTGTGTCAATACATTTGAATGGCTTGATACACAACAGCTCCACTTTACAGGGGTTTGCAGCAAGTTTTGGTAAACAGTACAGCATAGTGTGCATTGATTATTACATCAACCATACAGGATCGTTTTATAATGGAGAGTAATGCAACAATGTTAACATTAATGTTAATGTTTTTTATTGTACTTAGCCTTCAGGTATTCCATACTAATTGGTCATACTCATACTAATTGATGGTCAAATGTGACCATACACCTTAACTATTTTTCAATTAAATAAATGTTCTATATTTTAGTTCAATAATATTTATTGAATATTTTGAGGAGATCTTTTGGTACTAAATACTAGTTGTGCAATATTTATTGTCAATAATGACCACTTAAAATATTTTTCTTCTAATATTTGTATTATTTATATTACAATTAGTATAGTAATAAGGTTAAATTAGAGAATTATTTTTCAAAGAGGCAAATTAGAGTCATTTTGTGGAGTCAGCCTGTCATTAATGTTCATCAAAGAACAACGGGAACAGAGAAAATTGTAGCTTTAATGATGATTCATCTATATTTCATTTATTATTTATACAGTTAAGGAAGGTTTGATAACTATTACATTTCTGTATAACAGGGAAGGCCATGGGTAAATATAACATTTATTATTTTCATTTATTATTTATTTATTCCATTTATTATCATTTATTATTACTATACTCTCCTTGAAGTTTACTTCCCGCTACTTTTTCCCTCTTCCTCCCAACCGCGGCTGCAACTGTCTTCTTCTTCTTCGATAGTAGCCTAAGCCAGTGTTTCCCAACCTTTTATCAGTCATTTTATCATACGTTACGCTAGGGGTGTAACGGTACAGATTGCTCACGGTTCGGTTTGTATCACGGTTTAAGGTTCACCGTTTCGGTACGGTTCAGTATTTGCTATGTTCAGGGAAAAAAGGACTACTGTCAAATAAAACAAAAGAAAATAATAAGAACAAATCATTTAAATACAAGCAGCAGCACAAATAAATACTATTGAGCAAAGATACTAATAAAATAAACTATGCTTTTCAGGTTTTTCAGGTATGTCTAACATTAGTTTTCAGGTAGGCCTACAGAAATTGATCAAATGTAAAATAACATTGCATATATGACTGTATAAATTAAAGATTAATCCTATTAAACTTACAAACGTTATTCAATCAAGAGCAGTGAGTGATGCCCTTGTCTTTTGTTTGACATTAAAAAGACAGCAGTAAAGGCTACTGCCCCTTTAAGACCTCGGATATGCGTCGTCTTTATCGACTGTATAAAGCTTACTTAAGCCATATACAGACTATGTCTGCTAGAATACTCATCAATATGTTGACATACTTTTTGCGTGAGTTTGTCCATTCAAGAGCAAGACTTGAAAGAGAACTCAATATTTGCGCGCTGAGAGACGTGTGCGCGCTCTCGGATGAGTGCACGGAAAATTTTCTCACAGTGCGCGCGACTTCTCATTCGCGTCTTCTGGCACTAAACCAGATAGTTGCGTGTTCTGAGTTAACACAATCAGAACGTAAAAATACGGGATATTTTACGGGAAAATACTAAAACGGGAAGACAGCGGGAAAAGAGCTAAAATACGTGAGAAACCCGGAAAAAACGGGAGGGTTGACAGCTATGGTGTGTGTGTGTGTGTGTGTGCGATATGTAGGCTTAGGGGTAGTGTAGGGGGATAGAATGTACAGTTTGTACAGTATACAAACCATTAAGTCTATGGAATGCCATCTGCCTGTCTTTCCCCTTCCCCCTCTCTATCTGTGTGTGTGTGTGTGTGTGTGGGGGGGGGTCTCTCTCTCACCCTGTGAGTTTGTGTGTGTGCCTTTCTCTCAGTCCTTCCCCTCCCCCTCACTCTCACTCTATCATTGTGTGTGTGTGTGTGTGTGTGTGTGTGTGTGTGTGTGTGTGTGACTTTCTCTCTTGATCATAATTTAACCCTTTCATGTAGGCTATCACAAATAACTATCACTTGAAATAAAAACGTCATGTGATGTGTTTGCCAAGATCACGTATGATGCACATGTCTTTAAATTAATTATTTACTGATATAATATAAATGTATTAAAACATAAATTTCACATGATTTTATAAAAGTGGCTATTTATAATAAACTTCCATAAAATGTAGACACGCATCTTACTCTTACCTGACACTGATATTAAAATCATCTTTGCATTTTACTGTGATTTGGCTCAATTTATTAAATTTTTTATAAAAAAAATTTTATTGGACCACCCATATTGAAATGAAAGCACGCTTTATGGTGCATAAGATTGGTGCACAAACGGTAGCTAAGGTAGGTCAAAAACACATGAAGAGAAATGTTAGGATAATACAACATCAGCATTTGAATGGTATTGTGAACTCATTCTAATTTGACCTTTGACATCATCTGACATGAAATTAATTTAAATTTAATTGATCTCATAGATGTGGCTGTTGTGGTTCGTTGTCATAGCAGCACCAACTGCTGCAGTTAATGTGGTGAATTCAGATGACTTTGACATAGTCCTTTTAGTTTTTCCAATTTTAAATGCCTATTGCCTGCTGTGCACAGTTAAGCTGATGCCACCGGCGTGGCGGTGCCACCGGCTTGGGCCCGTCATCGCTGCTCGCAGCTTTAATTATTATTATTATTTTATCGACTTCTCGGGCACTTTTGGGGCTCTTACCATGCTCAAAAACTCTTGAAACTTAGCACACACATCGGAATGCGCGGCCATCAGAGCCGGGCTGAAGCTGGTACCCGGGCGTGGCAGGGGGACTCGACAGCGCCCCCTAAAGTGGGGTCTGAAAACTTGGTCTATATATCAAACACACTTGCACGTACATGTATGAAACTCGGTACACATATAGACCTCATCGGGCCAAACAACTTTCGTGCTCTAAGTTACGTGTCAGCCCAACAGGAAGTGAGCTAATATGGGTTGTTCTGAAAACACATGCTCTGGAATTTAATATACTCCTCCGAGGCCATTGTTTCAATCAGTGCCAAACTCGGTCAGCATGAAGTCAAGACACAGAGGATGCTAAATTGCGAGCGGATTTTTGATAACTCAAACGGTTTGGCCGTGGCGATGCAACGAATTTATGGCGAGAAAAGGGAAACAGGAAGTGTGTAATAACTTGTGCAAACATTGAATGATTTGGATGAAACTTCAGCTGTGTGTTCGTTGTAAGAGGCCGATCACATGGATATGACTTTTGTGAGTCAAAGTTAAAGCGCCACCAACTGGCAGCAGGAAGTGTGTCACTTTCAAAAATGCTTTGAATCCCCATCTTATTTTCACCTGATTGACTTCAAACTTCATCAGTATAATGTGAAAACATGACAGATAGAGACATATGAATGGATTCCTAATATTTCAAAAAATGTTGCCATGGCAACATGTCAAAGTTTAATAATGTTTTTGGCTGTTTGTGTGCCCTCCCCTCTATCACCACAAGGTGGCAGTGTTGTATTATTTTTGAAACTCCCTTTCTCTGTATGTGTGCTTGTTAATGTGATTCATGAGGACACAAATGTGTATGATGACATGGGTATTACACTGATATTACAACGTAGTGGTTAATGTGGACATGAACTATGACACTATATCACTACAGGACTAATTTTCTAAATGACATTTGAGTTACAATTCTTTTCACCTGACAGCCGTGATTTCATGTACTCATTCAGACAGAACTCTTTTTTTAAAACAGAGGAGTGTGAGTGTGTTTTCTATACATGTGCTTTACAGAAGGTCATGTGCTGTGTTTGCAAAGATCACTTTTGACACATTTGTCTTTAAATTCATTATTTACTGACATAGTTCAAATTTATAAAATAAAAAAAAATTCACATTATTTTCTACAAGTGTCTGTTTATAAGTGTCTTTTTTCACAGAAAGTTTGTTTGAACGTGAATATTTGTATAATTCAGTTTCTGAGTTTTTACGTTCTCCTCGTAGGCGATTTATTCAATCTCCACCAAACTCGGTCAACGTGAAACGGAAGCTTAACGCATTAAAAATATTTAACGCAAATAACGCAGCGTCCGTTTTTATATCCATTTTTGCTTAGCGTTACATGATCACGCTCCTATTCATGTAAATGCTTCCAAGCGCGACAAGACACAAGAGAACACGCTGTATGCCAATGTCCTGTGTGTGTGTGTGTGTGTGTGTGTGTGTGTGTGTGTGTGTGTCAGTGTCCTGTCTGTGTGTGTGTGTGTGTGTGTGTGTGTGTGTGTGTGCAGGCCCGTCGCGACAAGGCAGGCAAACCAAGCAATTGCTTGGGGCCTCGAGCTGGCCTGGGGCACCAAGACAGCGACAGGTTAAGAATAAAATGAAACGACAAACTGTGTGAGCGCCCCATTGATAGTCAATGCAGTAAAGTGCAATGACACTGTTATCGGGATCCCCCTTAAGGGGCCCCTCTCAGTAGTCGCTGACAGCAGCCAGCCAACCACGCGATCTCTGCTGTTGGCAAAATACAAAATCTTCGGATTTGAAGCGGAATTTTATGCTTCAGGAAGCCAGAAAAGAAAAAAGAGAAAGGAAGAGGAGGATAAGAAAAAACAAGATAGTGGTATGTGATAAATTACACTGGATAAAATAGCTCTACTTGTCTTGTACAAAAAAAGTGTAAGTTTGCAGCAGGTAGGCTAGCAAAAATATGTTTATGTTAGCTATTGTTACCTGCCTGACGGCAAATGCTGCTTGTAACGAACAGTTAGTGCAACTTTTTTTTCGAACAGACGGAATGACATGAGATTGCTATAGCTTTGTAATAGGTTTTGATGAAAGTGGCATAGCATGCTATAGGCCTACTAACTATTATTCATGCTATGCATAAATAACCTGGAATAGTTAATATAGCATGCTATATTAACAATTATTATAAACATTATTTAACCAGAAAGAGGCAGAGGAACATGATTTTTTTCATAGCTTATCTTAATGTGCTAGTGTCGGGATATACGGTAGTGACAGTTAATGCAAATATGACATTATTTTTATGAGTTACCAATAGATCTTGAACAATTACTTTATTCTGTGGCAATTTTTACACTATTACATTTTGAAGTACAGTATCAGGACAACCCACATGTTTGACTGGTACTGTTTACATGTTTTACTGGTACTGCCCACGTTTTACTGGTACTGTTTATTAAACTATTTAACAAGGTATTATAGTCATCGGTTGCAACTTTACAATAACCATCCAGATAATGTTTATAGACAGTTTACAAAACAACTAGTAACCCTAAAGTATTCCCAAAGTGTTAGGAATATCTGGTCCGTCTATCTATGTAAATGTAATGTTTATAGATGTTTAAAAAATGGTTACTTAAAGGTTTAAAAAAAAAATGTAATGATACAGTGGTGTTTTTTGCAAATGTTTTCAAATTTTATGCACAGTATTTGCAACAACAGTATTTGCACTGTAAACCTTTTTATTAATATATAGTGTGGGTGAACTTAAACTGTATGGCTATGCTGCGGTATGCTGTGTGTGTGTGTGTGTGTGTGTGTGTGTGTGTGTGTGTGTGTGTGTGTGTGTGTGTGTGTGTGTGTCTGTCAGTGTCCTATCTGTGTGGATGCGTCTCATGTCAGCTAATCAAGGGACACTGACACACACACACACACACACACACACACACACACACACACACACACACACTCGACGCATAGATAGACTCGCGTCAGTTTCCTGCTCACATCGAGTTCTCTTTTGCTCTTGAACAAACAATAACACAGAGGATTTTGAGTATTCTCATATTAGAGTCTTAAATTAGTTAAATAACGTCTTAAATGAACTTTAAAGAGTTGTGAGGAAATGAGATGCGCGGGACCGCGCGTGAGATCCGCGGTTGTTCTTAAAGTGACAGGAGCACTGATGATGCCTGTCATTAATGTTCATCAAAGAACAACGGGAATAGAGAAAATTGTAGCTTTAATGATGATTCATCTATATTTCATTTATTATTTATGCAGTTAAGGAAGGTTTGATAACTATTACATTTCTGTATAACAGGGAAGGCCATGGGTAAATATAACATTTATTATTTTGGGATATAATCATGGTATATATAACATAATATATATATAACATATATAGGTGGAGGGGTGTTTATTACAACATAATCATGGTTTATGAAGACATTTCATGTGTCCCCGTAAATCAAAATAGCTTTAACAGCATATTAAACAATTTTTTAATAAAAATGTAAAAATGCAGAATGTTTTCTGTGATGGTAGGTTTAGGGGTAGTGTGTGTGTGTGTGTGTGTGTGTGTGTGTGTGTGTGTGTGTGTGTGTGTGTGTGTGTGTGTGTGTGTGTATGTGTGTGTGTGTGTATGTGTGTGTGTGTGTGTGCGATATGTAGGCTTAGGGGTAGTGTAGGGGGATAGAATGTACAGTTTGTACAGTATACAAACCATTAAGTCTATGGAATGCCATCTGCCTGTCTTTCCCCTTCCCCCTCTCTATCTGTGTGTGTGTGTGTGTGTGTGGGGGGGGGGGGTCTCTCTCTCACCCTGTGAGTTGTGTGTGTGTGTGTGTGTGTGTGTGTGTGTGTGTGTGTGTGTGTGTGTGTGTGTGTGTGTGTGTGTGTGTGACTTTCTCTCTTGATCATAATTTAACCCTTTCATATAGGCTATCACAAATAACTATCACTTGAAATAAAAACGTCATGTGATGTGTTTGCCAAGATCACGTATGATGCACATGTCTTTAAATTAATTATTTACTGATATAATATAAATGTATTAAAACATAAATTTCACATGATTTTATAAAAGTGGCTATTTATAATAAACTTCCATAAAATGTAGACACGCATCTTACTCTTACCTGACACTGATATTAAAATCATCTTTGCAGTTTCTGTGATTTGGCTCCATTTATACATTTTTTATTAAAAGAAATTTATTGGACCACCCATATTGAAATGAAAGCATGTTTTATGGTGCATAAGATTGGTGCACAAACGGTAGCTAAGGTAGCTCAAAAACACATGAAGAGAAATGTTAGGATAAAACAACATCAGCATTCGAATGGTATTCTGAACTCATTCCAATTTGACCTTTGACATAATCTGACATGAAATTCATATAAATTTAATTGATCTCATAGATGTGGCTGTTGTGGTTTGTGGTCATAGCAGCACCAACTGCTGCAGTTAATGTGGTGAATTCAGATGACTTTGACATAGTCCTTTTATGTTTTCCCATTTTAAATGCCTATTGCCTGCCGTGCACAGTTAAACTGATGCCACCGGGGTGGCGGTGCCACCGGCTTGGGCCCGTCATCGCTGCTCGCAGCTTTAATGTTTTATTATTATTATACAGCACATTATTTTAATAGCTTATAAAAAATGGCATTTGTAGAAATTTACATTAGCCAAAATTTAAAAGGTCTTTAAAAATATTGTTAGTTAATGCTAACTTTTGTGTAGGATAATGTTAATGGATACACAACCTTATTTAAGTGTTCCAGGCATTAAGCATGCAATGCTTCCATGGAGAGACTACAATATCATGCACTTTTCCAACTAATCCTAAACTAACTTTTCTTTACGGAATAGAAAGAAAAGCCTTCTTTGTTCTCTTTATACAGAACATTTTCCTTATGATGGCTGAAACCGAAACAGCCCCCTAAACCCTCAATCACTATTCCCTACTTTAATCTACTTAATACAGTTTACTTGAAGGAGTGAATGAAAACGATTGAGTGAATTCGGACAGCCGCTGTGTGTACATCGGCTCTACACTCATTGTTGCGGTGCAATGTGGGATTGAATGAGTGCACTCAATAAAGTCCACTATGGTTTTGGACACCACTATAAATGGCTATCCCCTCAAATAGTTCCCTATTTAAGGGTATAGGGGGCGATTTCGGATTCAGCCAAGATTCTGAAAGAAAACGTGCAGGTTTCTACTATTGCTATAGTATCTGACTAGACTGGGTAAACCCAGCCTGATCTGCCGGTGATTTTATTTCGCCCTGCAGCTCAGTCTGGAAACCTGTACATTCATTTATCTTGCTTCTGTTACACTTTTGCGGGAACCAATCCCATACTGGCTTATTCACCTGGCGCACTATTGGCGGGTTTAACATGATGACGGATAGAGAAGCGTTGGATGCCCGATGATCATGCCTCTTGTGGTCTGATTGGTTGAAGGACTATCCAATTGCATACAGAGTCATTTTTGATCACGCCTCTTGTGCAGTAGAAAATACATAGCAGATTCCCCAGACCAATGTTCAATATTAAATTGAGCTTGGTCTGGTGATAGCCAGACAAGTATCGGTCGCAACTTTAATGCGCATCTGATTGATAGATAAACCGCACGCTCTTATTTCAGTGTTGTTAATGTTTTAGTTACTTTAGCAGTTTCCTTCGTATATTCAGTTAAACGTCATTAAGTGAAATTTCATGTATCATTCATCAGAACTGTGCGGATGTCTGTCGCTATTGAATTGCAATTAATTCGAATCTTAGCATTTTAAATCGATTATCGACCGAAATCAACGATTGATTGCCTATGATTGCCTTATAGTATTCAAGGCCACAACAGACAAAGGGATGGGGCGCTAACAGCTAAATCTGTGTGGCAACTTTCCCCAAACGGGACACACTCTGTAACTAAAAGTGGGTCATAATAAATGTGAACACGACTCAACCAAAACATCCGCCTCAACTCCTGTCACATCTAGTACCCAAGAATTAGATACGGCCAATAATATGCTCTCCGCCAGATCGAAAGAAGCGGCAGAGCGGGCTACCGGAACTGGACAGAGAGCTAAAGTGGACAATGCTTGAGAAAGGGTTAAACCTGTCTCAATTTCATTCACTAGCTCCATCTGCAAGCCTCACGACCACAATTGCTGGGCTGCAGCAGTGGGACATGATCCGCGTGGTTGCAGATGCCGGTCTCCTATCCCTCTTAAAATGAGACAGAGGGGAGTGGTCACAATGAGAACAACCAGCCCCCTCAAGGGCTGATTGAACTTGCTCTGCTCCAAGAAATATAACACACAGTTGTGGCCATCATCTGGCGTTATATATCTCCTCAACTTATACCAATTTTTCACTCCTAGACACTAACACAAAGATCACATGAACAAATGACTTCCTGAAGACAAAGATGCTGATGAGGTTCTTTCTGTCGACGTGCCTGTGACATCACCTGACTGTGGTAGCCAATCAAAATTGGCGTGTAACACTTTTGCTTCAGACACCAGCTCACGAGAAGCGAAGCCATAGTGTCAACACCAGGACGAGTGTCAACACCAGTGTAGAGTTCCACATCGAAAGAGAACATTTGAATGCGCTAAAAGAGAATAATAATAATAATAATAATATTGTTGTCATCAAAAGTGTGTTTCAAGTATGCTGCCATATTGCTCCAATATTTGATACAATAGATGTTTGTTTTTAAGATTTATGAGCATTTGATTTTTATTTTTTAACAGCTTGTTCTCGGTGATACTTACTGAACTTTAATCACTGGCAGCAGCTTCTGAAGAACGTTTAGTTTTTCAGCTTTATTGTTTTCACCAATAAATTTATTAAGATCAAAATCATCCAGCTTCTTCTCTGATGTCAACAACACAAAAACTACAGCTGACCACTGAGATGAAGAGAGTTTGGCTTCACTTATTGTTCCAGATTTCAGATAGTGCTGTATTTCCTCCACTAGTGAATGGTCACCCAGTTCATTCAGACAGTGAAACAGATTGATGGACTTCTCTGGAGAGTCAATGGTCCTGATCTTCTCCTTGATATACTGAGCTGTTTTCTCATTGCTGTCAGACCTGCTCCTTCTCAGTGTCATTAGTCCCTGTAGGAGAATCTGATGAGACTCCACTGAAAGACCCAGAAGAAACCGCAGGAAAAGGTCCAGATGTCCATTTTTACTCTGTAGAGCCTCATCCACAGCTCTCTGATGCAGCTCAGAAAATGAAACATGTTTAAACATAAGTTGAAACTTGTCCTTAAACTTAGTCAACAAACTTGGTTTGGTGACTGGATCAAATACATTTATGTTGTTGTTTGTGAAGGAGAGGTGCACATATAAAGCTGCTAAATGTTCCTGAACACTAAGATGAACAAAGCAAAACACTTTCCCTTGATACAAGCCAAACTCCTCTCTGAAGATCTGAGTGCACAATCCTGAGTACACTAATGCTTCTGTTACATCAATGCCACAATCTCTCAGGTCTTCCTCATAGAAGATCATATTACCTTTCATAAGCTGCAGAAAAGCCACTTTCCCCAGTTTGAGGATCATGTCTTCATCTGTCACGTTCTTCTCATAGTCCTTCTCACGTTTGATGTTGGTCTGAAGGATCAGGAAGTGTGTGTACATCTGAGTGAGAGTTTTGGGAATCTCTCCACTCTCTGCTTCACTCAACATCTTCTCTAGAACAGTGGCTGAGATCCAGCAGAACACTGGTATGTGGCACATGATCTGGAGGCTCCTTGATGACTTCAGGTGTGAGATGATTGTATTGGCCAGACTCTGATCACTGATTCTCTTCCTGAAGTATTCCTCCTTCTGTGGCTCATTGAAGCCTCGTACCTCTGTCACTCGATGGACACACTTAGAGGGGATGAGATCAGCTGCTGCTGGTCTGGAGGTGATCCAGATGAAGGCAGAGGGAAGCAGATTCCCAGCAATGAGGTTCATCAACAACATGTCCACTGAGGCTGATTCACTTACATCACACAACCGCACATCACTCTGAAAATACAAGGACAGGCGGCACTCGTCCAGACCGTCAAAGATGAACAAAACTTTATATTTATCATTGGATATTTCCATGTCTTTTGTTTCAGGGAAAAAGACATGAAGAAGATCTGAAAGACTGAGTGTTTTGTCTTTCATTAAATTGAGCTCTCTGAAAGGAAGTGGAAATATAAGTTGGATGTCCTGATTCACTTTTCCTTCAGCCCATTCCAGGATGAACTTCTGCACAGACACTGTTTTTCCAATGCCAGCGACTCCCTTTGTCAGCACAGTTCTGATGTGTTTGTCTTGTCTAGGTAAAGGTCTAAAGATGTCATTGCATTTGATCGGTGTGTCCTCTGTTGCTGATCTCCTGGATTGTGTCTCAATCTGTCTCACCTCATGCTCATTACTGATCTCTCCACTCTCACTCTCTGTGATGTAGAGCTCTGTGTAGATCTCATTCAGGAGTGTTGGGTTTCCCTGCTTTGCTGTTCCCTCATACAGACACTCAAACTTCTTCATCAGATTTGATCTGTAAAAGTAATATAGCATTGTTAAATATAGAGATAAGTAAAATGATTTATTCTGTATCATGAGACAAAGAACATATATGGTTTATAAAATGTGCCAATTATTTATGTGTTTGAGATGTGTGATGATCTCAAATAAACAAAATATCCCACAATTTACCTGACACCAGGATACCTGCTTTCTTTAAAGTCTTAGGTCATACATAAAACATAAGTTCATTGTACTTTTTTGCTAATATTGCATTGCAAAACACTGCTTTTGAGGTGGTATACGGATAAGATTAGGGACGGGTTTAGTGGTATGGGTAGGTTTAAGGATGGGTTAAGGTGTAAGGGAAGGGTCAGTGTAATTATAGATGCAACTACAAAAATTAACTACAGCTGTAATTACATGCAGGTATTATTTAGTAATTTAGTAATTATTTAGTATTTAAGTAAAACATGTATGTACACAATTAGTGCAATGTATCCAATTATTAACTTAAATGTTAGTACATAGTAGATAAAGACACTTAATATAACATGGAACCAAGACAGATAATTCTTTTTACAGATGGATTTTGTTACGGCTGATCTTTGTGCTGGGATTGACCTTAAACGTCATGAAGAGCATCAAGAATCAGACACTTGATATTGGTGTATTTTGCTCACTACTTTAATAATTCTATCAAAAGTTTTGCAAAGTTTATACGTAAATGCCCTAAGTATCAAATCAACTACTCAAGGGCACCACTGTAATACTAAAAACAAAAACTAGATAAAGTTCAAGACAAACTTTAAGTTGGCTTGAAAAAGCTTTTTAAATACTATAAATATTCAATTAAAATAATATATGATTGAGTGCTTAAAATGTTACACATTGCCAGCTACCACATCTATTTTCATTATGAGAATGAAAGTAATAAAATATAAAAATAAGAAATAAATAAAAACAAAACAAATAAATACATTTACAAACGTTTAAAACTAAATCTGGCCCCACTTCATTCAAAATCTTTTCATAAAAATCTACTAAATAAAAACAGTCCTAGAGGAGTTAAAATATGCTTTAATGGGTAACACTTTAGAATTCTGTTCAATCAATAATCAGTAACTGCACAGGAACAAATGAGTAATGCAATATTAACATACTAGTAACTACTATTAAAGTCGGCATGAAACAGAAGTTGAGATCGTCTTTTTCTCCTTATTGTGACATATATCCGAGTGAAACGGCTTCTGAAATCAGAAAAAAATGTAGGGCGAGGCTTGATTTCGTCCTTCGGGAATTGATTGGATCGTTGGAAGTTGGGCGTTGCTAACAAAATGGAGGCAGATTTGAAGTTTGCACTCAGTTGTGGAGAAAAACTCGATCTATCTCTTAAATAAATGTATTTTCTCTCAAAATCTTTTCTACAAAATGTTACTAAGCATATTTCCTCACTTTTCGCTGATTTATGCTACAGATTTTACTTATTTTAAGCCTTTTATGACTTTGTTTCTGTAAAGCTTTTTTCTCAGCTCTCCCTTATCCACAAGTTTCCTACACCCCATGAAGCCTTGCGTCAAAAGTGGGTGCGTCTTCCGGTTCGAAGTAAACAAGCGGGACTTTATGCATTTCCATCGTAGTTTATGCGCACGTTTTCGAATCGGATATAACATTTATCCGACTCAAACGACTGCATACATTTTTTATGTGCATTTATAGAATTCATTTGCATCTTGGCGTTTCCATTCAGCATTTTTTTATGCAATAACGTTATCCCAAAATGCGCATAAAAATAGGTGGATGGAAACAAAGCTTATTGACATTCAACAGTTGACAGTCATTCAAGCTCTCCAAATTTGCTAACGATGTGGGAACACAACCTAAATGAACTTTCAAAAGGGTGAAACAGCAGTAACGTTACCTTTATCCTCCGCGGTAGTTGGGAGGATGACGTTAAGAAGTGGCCTTGTGTCGCGTACGGTAGCATTTTAATCTATTTTCTAGATTCAGTAGCCTGTGATGGTAAGTCGATGAGCAATTTGAAAAGCTCAGAGGTGTATCAGTATCTGTCGAAATATCGGAAACGATCTAAAAGCGGACATTGAGCTGAGTCTGAGCATGTGTGCTAGCATCAGTGACAGGTGAAGTACAGACAGCGGTTGTTCATGAATTAGGGCCAGGACGCTGTTGTAGTCATGCAGCAGCACTTTGGTGGAAGGTCAGTAAAGTAAGGAAGGAGAATTAAGGACACGAAAATTGTATTGTTTATTGTATTGCAATATTATTAATTAACTAATAAATGTACTAAATGAAATGTTTAGTGTGTGTCATTCTGCAAATGTTGCTTCACAGTAACCTTCACTTAACCCTTGTGGCACCATCTGATTAAAAAAAAAAGTAAAAATGATCATTTTGAAACCTTGCTATTGATCCGAAAAACACTAGCCTCTCCACTAACTAGCACACAAAATATCATTGGAATACTACTTCCGCCGCCTTACCGGAAGTTGTACCCACGTTCTTATGCCGCGTTCCAGGCAACCCGTAACCCGTGTTTTTCCAACCTTCTACCCGTGAAAGTGCACTGGAACGGCAGTCAAACCCGTGACTTCCCACCCGTGAACTCGTACTAGATAGATGTACTCCCAGTTACGAGTTCTGACGTCACATAGCCTGCGAAGCAACAATGGCAGCCCCTATAGACGCGGTGTTTATGAAAGTCGTACATTAAAAACCAAATATAAGGTATTGCTCTAACGTTATTTATCAGCAAATGTTATGCATTATCAGCAGCTTTTCTAGTGTTAGCTAGTTTTCAGGCCATTGAGTGCAAGAATAAATTAATACCAAATACATTTCCAAATATACAAATAACGTAAAATAAAAGGTAACGTTATAACAGCTTCTCTTGCTTTATGCGTAGTTTTTTCTCCTCCGTTTCCCTCAAATAAGCAAGGAGTAAGCACCTTTGGCGATAGAAATTATTGTAAACGAGCATAAGCGCTGTACGGTTAGCCATTCTTTGTTTACATCTAGCTACCGCTCCAGGCAGTTTGGCGTGACTTTGCCTGGAACACTACAAAGTCGTGAGTCGTGGTTTGAAGTCATAATTTACGGGCTCAAAAACCTGCCTGGAACGCAGCATTATTTACAGTAGCGCCCCCCGGAAACAGGTGGATAAGGGGGGCGCGCTGCATTCCTCAGTGCGAGTCATCACGATAAGCTGTTCGTCCGACTATATTGAGTAATTTTTACATTAAAAAAAGCTTTTATTTCTCATATATTTCTCTCTTTTTGCCTCAAGTCCTTCTTGAAGAAGGTATTGTGTATACCGAGAAAAGTGCACCAAACCACGATCAGTGACATGTTTCTGAGAGGAGGTGCAGAAACGAGACAGGGCGATAACACCGCCCTCGCGCCATAGCACATGACCGGGAGAGAAGAGAGGTCGTTTCGATGGAACAAGAAACTGAATTGGTTTGTAACAGCGCTCAGTTGAATGAGGTAGTTCACTATTAGCTAATCAGTAACTGCTATTTTTTTTCATACCTCCCAGAGGACTAGTAATAACTACTATATACAAGCTCATAAATAATGCACAACGTATAATTAATTCTAAAGTGAAGATCACGGTAACCCACTAGTAATGACTTAAGTATTACCAAATCCTTCTGAAGGAATTACTAATTATTTGAAATATAAAGTGAAAAGCATTTGGAACAGTACTCTAAAGTGAAGATCATGGTAATCCACTAGTAATGACTCAAGAAGTATTACCAAATCTTATTGACAAATCCTAATTATTTGGAACGGTATTCTAAATAGGGATGGGCATTTCAAGCAAAAATAATATTCGATGATCGCTTGGATTTATTCGATTATTATTCAAAAATCGCAACTCCTCCCCCGCATGCACGCATGTGTAGGCTACACACCATTCACGCTCTCAATCTGTATGATAACAAACTGTTTAATTCATTCGGGAATAGGTTATATTAACTCAAGCCATGTAATTATTGTAACATGCTGAAACATGACTGTTATTTGACATCGCCCCAACTTACCGTAACCGTTATATGCCACACAAGTCTACAGTGTGAGTGTGAGACAATGTGTTCTTCTTCTGCTGGCGTTTATAAACTGGCAGTTTAGTTGGGGCGAAATGGGGCACGGTTCACATGAAAAATTGCTAATGTGAAAGCTCTCACACAGAGCTTGGTGCGCACTGAGGTACCGAACCTGAGAACCTATAACCTGAGTTCAGTTGCACTCGAACTGTGCCGCGATTCGTGTGAATGTTAAAGCAACACTCAGGTTCGCACTTGTTCAGGAAGAAAAGTAATCAGATTACGATGTCCTTAGTTCAATAACATACATGTAAGGGATGATAGTGTTGATGATTTACCTTAGATACGAGTGAAAGCGAGTCTGCAGTGTATTCACGCATAGCGAGTGCAATCAGGGCAGCAAATTAATGGCAATTCACTGAATCAAATCAAAAAACCGAATCAAATATTAAAAAAACTGCGACTCATCCCTAATTCTAAAGTGAAAAGCATGCTAACTGCTTTTGGATAGGAATTCCTTCTGATGGATTTGGTAACACTTGAGGCATTACTAGTGGGTTATAATGATCTTCACTTTAGAATAATGTTAAAAACATTCATTATGTATATAGTTCTTAGTTGTAACCTAGGAGGTATAAAAAATTGTAGTCACTAATTAGCTAGTAGTGAACTGAGCGATATTGCTTTCAAATTCGTTAATCAGTTTCTTGTTAGTAAATAGTGGCTACTACTCATTTGTTCCTTTGCCAGAGCATGCACGATATGTTCCCAGTGATTATCTGAGTAGAAACAATGTTTATGTAATATAATGTATTATGTTATATAACAGTTTATAATGGGTTTGAGGCCTGAGGATAAAATATGACATTTTTTGAGCTCTGAATATAAGGCCTCTTCAGCAGCACCTGGTGCTCATTTCCTTAAATTCCATAATGCCCTGGTACCCAACAAAAAGGGTACCGCTCTCCATTTAAATTCCCACAAAAGGTGGGTTGTTTAAAATAATATAAGCATCTTTCAATGGAATGCTATATGTCAGTCCAAGCCACAATTTACTTACACTATGTTGATGCAAAAAGTGTAAATTGAACTAAGCCCTCTCAAATTATACGTCTCTCTTGCATCAGGCGAAAATAACAATGTCTAGTATCAGGGTTTCTGCAGGTTTCACCAAGTCAAATTTAAGACTTTTTAAGACCTTTTCTAAGACCATTATGAATTCAATTTAAGACGTATAACACGCAATATAAAAAGTACAAAGGAAATGCAGAATCACAAAATGACTTGCAAATTAATTTATTTAAATTATATATTTGTTGGCCACGAGCACCAACCAGCACCCCATCCTCTCCCGCACTTCGTCGTCAGGAACGGCCTGTTGTACTGTGTCGCCCAGCGAAGGGGGGAGGTAAAAGAACTGCTCGTGGTTCCCAAACCGAACGTGGAAATGGTCATGGAGCTAGCCCACAGCCATCCGATGGCCGGCCACCTGGGAACCGCCAACACCATCCAGCGCATCCGGGACCGTTTCCACTGGCCGGGCTTGGATGGAGAAGTGAAGCGGTTCTGCCAAGCCTGTCCCACCTGCCAGAGGACCGCGCCACGAGCACCTCCCCCCAGTCCGCTCATACCGCTGCCCATCATCGGGGTGCCTTTCGAGCGAATTGGAATGGACCTGGTGGGGGCGTTGCCGAAGTCTGCCCGTGGACATGAACACATCCTGGTGATTGTCGACTACGCCACCAGGTATCCAGAGGCACTTCCCCTACGGAAGGCAACGGCAAAGAACATCGCCAAGGAATTCTTCCTCCTCTGCACCCGAGTCGGCATCCCAGCGGAGATACTGACGGACCAAGGAACTCCCTTCATGTCCCGGCTAATGGCTGACCTCTGCCGGCTGCTGAAGGTAAAGCAGATCCGGACCACAGTATACCATCCGCAGACAGACGGTTTAGTAGAGCGCTTCAATCAAACCCTCAAGCAGATGCTCCGGCGAGTGGCCGCCGAAGATAAGCGAGACTGGGACCTGATGCTTCCCTACGTCCTCTTCGGAGTCCGCGAAGTTCCCCAAGCCTCCTTGGGTTTCACCCCGTTCGAGCTACTCTTCGGCCGTCAGCCACGAGGGCTCCTGGATGTGGCCCGGGAAGCCTGGGAACAGCAGCAGCCGGCACCTCTCCGCTCCGCCATCGAACACGTGAGGGAAATGCGTGAGCGGATCGAGAGGGTCATGCCATTAGTCCGGGAACACCTGACGAAGGCCCAGCAGAGCCAACGGCAGCTGTACGACCGGACGGCTCAACCCCGCGAATTCCAGCCCGGCGACAGGGTCATGGTGTTGGTCCCCAGGGCCGGCCCTGACCAATTTGCTGCCCTAGGCAAGATTTTACTTGGTGCCCCTTGTAAGGTTTAGCACTACATGTTATCAGTCTAAGTTGTGGAATTACTACTGTTTTATTTTTGTAATGCATTGATGTTTTTATTTTTATTTTCATTGTTATTGTTTTATATGATGTCCAGTCCATTCTATCATTATGTTCATGATATTATTATTATTATTTTATTTTTTAAAAGGATGATAGTTAAACTATACAAAAATAGCACCTACGCCACATTACAGCCTAAACACAAATAGCAAGAGTAATAGCATCCAGCATTCATGCACAAACTATGCATTGAGAACTAGCAAAAGTGTTTGTTTTCCAGTAGATGGCAGCAATCTTCCACTAAACTATGCACATTCATGTTTTCACCATGAATTAAACTGAGAAATGTAGATATTTAATGTGAATTTTAAATAAAATGTTGCTATTTTAAATAAACTTGTATATAAATATCATTACTAATTTTGGCAAATACATTTTAAAATTGCCATATGTCCCCTTAAAATGGCACAACTGTAGAGTAAAAACATTAGGCTATTATAAAAGTGATATTGCATGCGTTTTTATCTACAAAATCACACTGGCTGGCCTCTCGAGAACCCAGAACAGCTGTTTGCATAAAGTTTAAGGTAAAACTGGAATTAATTAACGAACATTAGTATTTTACTACTATGCAATTAAATAAACTGTACATTCATTAGCCTACATCACTTTACCTCACTTTACACTGCAAAAAAAATGCTCTTCTTATTTAGTATTTTTTCTTGTTTCCTGTCCAAATATCTAAAAATTCTTAAATCAAGATGTATTTACTAGTAAAATGACAGATATATTTAGATATTTTTCTTTTCTTGTTTTCTGGGGGGTAAAAACACTCAAATGAAGAGATTTTTTGCATAAAACAAGCTAAATTATCTGCCAAATGGGGTGAGAAAAATTATCTTGTTTCTGTTTGGGACAGAAACAAGAAACAAGATTTCAATCAGAAACTTATTTTTCTCACCCCATAGGCAGATAATTTAGCTTGTTTTAAGCATAAACTCACTTAATTTTAATTTTATTTTCAAGAAAACATTTTACATTTTACTTATCTAGTAAATGCATCTTAATTTAAGACGTTTTAGATATTTAGACTAGAAACAAGACAAAAATACTAAGTAAGAAGAGCATTTTTGCAGTGTTTCCCTTATCTTGCCTGCATCAGAGGGCTTCTGTCTTTTTTGACACTACAATTCGGCCATCCGTCATAAATTATCAGGCAACTTTCACCGTGTCAACACCTGGCGCGAGCGGCCAAGCACCCTAAAAAATGAAAGCAATCCTGTCTACATTAGATGCGGCGAGAGGCGACGCAACACAACAAATTCCCAACTTTAAACTGATCACGCGTTATATTTCTGACGCACTTCAAGTAGCTCGGCGGGGGAGATTGATGAGGTGGACCGGGAAGATGTGGGGGACTTAGTTAAGTTAATATTTCAAATTAATATTAATAAAATAGTATCAGTAATACATTTTGGCGCCCCTATGGATGAGTGGCGCCCCTAGCATTTGCCTATTCCGCCTATGCCACGGGCCGGCCCTGTTGGTCCCCACCTCCGCCTGCAAGTTTCTGGCGACCTGGCAGGGTCCGTTCACGGTCATAGAGCGAGTGGGTCCTGTCAACTACCGGCTGCGCCAGCCGGGCCGGAGGCGTGAAGAGCAGCTATATCATATTAACCTGCTGAAGAGGTGGGTGGGGACCCGAGACCAACTCAGCGCCCTGGCCTCTGTCGAGCCCCCGGTCGTGGACGTGGGAACACAGCTGTCGGCCCCCCAGAAGACGGAGCTGGATCATCTGGTCCGTCAGTTCTCTGATGTGTTCTCCACACGTCCCGGGCAGACCAAAGTCATCCAGCACGACATCCGCACACCACCTGGCGTCATTGTGCGGCAGCGGCCCTACCGGGTCCCCGAGGCTCGGAGACAGGCCATCGAGGACGAGGTCGGTGAGATGCTGAAGTCGGGGGTAATCGAGCCATCACGCAGTGCCTGGTCCAGCCCCATCGTCATGGTCCCGAAGCCGGATGGCACCCTCCGCTTCTGTAATGACTTCCGCCGGCTCAACGAGGTCTCGGAGTTCGATGGCTACCCGATGCCCCGAGTGGACGAGCTGCTGGAGCGCCTGGGGAGGGCTCGGTATATTTCGACGCTCAACCTCACAAAAGGTTATTGGCAAGTTCCCCTCACCGACTCCGCCAAGGAGAAGACGGCGTTCTCCTCACCCAGTGGGCACTGGCAATACCGAGTTCTCCCCTTCGGCCTGCACGGGGCCCCCGCTACGTTCCAGAGGATGATGGACATTCTTCTACGTCCCCACCAAGCGTACGCGGCAGCATACCTGGACGATGTAGTCATCCACTCCGAGACCTGGCAGGACCACCTGGAGCGGTTGCGGAGGGTGCTCCTGGAACTCCGGCGGGCTGGGCTAACCGCCAACCCCCGGAAATGCCATCTCGCCCTCGCCGAGGCTCAGTACCTTGGTTTCCGGGTGGGTAGAGGACTGATCCAGCCCCAGCAGAAGAAAATAGACGCCATCCTGTCGACGCCCCGCCCGGAGACCAAAACCCAGGTACGAGCCTTTTTGGGGTTGGCGGGGTACTATCGCTGTTTTATCCCCGACTTCTCCACCCTAGCATCTCCCCTGACAGACCTGACCAGGAAGGGGCAGCCGGAGAAGGTGCAGTGGGACAGCAGCCTGGACAGGACCTTCCGGAAGATCAAGACCGCCCTGACCACGGAGCCGGTCTTGCGGGCGCCCGACTTCAACTGCCCCTTCCTGCTGCAGACGGATGCCTCGGACACGGGCCTGGGGGCGGTTCTTTCCCAGGTCCGCGAAGGTGAAGAGCATCCGGTCACGTACATCAGCCGTAAGCTGACCCCAGCCGAAACCAGGTATGCGGCGGTGGAGAAGGAAGCCCTGGCCATAAAGTGGGCAGTCCTGGAGCTCCGCTACTACCTGCTGGGACGCCGCTTCACCCTGATGACGGACCACGCCCCGCTGCAGTGGATGTCCCGAGCCAAGGACACCAACGGCAGGGTGACGCGGTGGTTCCTGGCGCTCCAGGACTTCCACTTTACGGTGGTGCATCGGGCCGGGACGGCCAACTCCAATGCGGACGGACTCTCCAGGCTATGGTCGGCTTACGCAGGTCTGTCAGGGCGCACTCCCCGCCCACCCCTATGTTCCCCAATGTGTGTGTCTAACTATTGTTACAGGACCAGAGCGACGCTTAGGGGGGGGGAGTGTGACAAGTCTCCCGAGCTCTCGTCAGCGTCGCCCTGGCAACGAACACCAATCACCTGCCAGCACTCAGCACGGACCGGATTGGCACAGCTGCAGGCGATCACCACACCACATAAAGCACCGCACATGGGAACACCAGCCTGAGCACGAACACTCCATGAAGCAGCGCACTTACCTTTCTCTCTCTCTCAGACAGCAGCCTGTGACACTCCGGCCACCCAGTCCCTCTGACGTCACCGCGAGTCACCACTGCACCAACGGGAAGAAGGAAGCACCGCGCACCAAAGACTTCACCTCACTGTTTGTTCACCTGCTCACAATAAACCCACCCTCCGGGGGCTTTTCACCTAGCACTGTGTTGCGTGATTCTTCACCCTGCCACAATATATATATATATATATTTTATTTTTGTGATTTTTTTCTGTGATTTTGTGGTGGTCATTTCCAGAAATGTGAAAAAAATTGCTTGTTTTTTTTTTTCATAATTAGGATGTCACATTCATTTACCATATCATTATGTTAGATGCACAATAGTTACACATGACAATAAAACAAACAAAATGCATGGATCTTGTTTGGTATTACAAAAAAGGCTGTTCCAGTGGTGTGCTATCTAGCTTTAATAACATGACCGCTTAGAATGGGGAATATGAATGAAATCTTACAAGTAAACCACAGCAATAAGCAATTGCTTAATATAAGTAAAAAGTTATGAAGTAATTAAGTAATCAAGTAAACGGTCAGTAATAAAATTAGAACTTACAAACAAATGACAATAGGACAAATAAATACAACATAAAAATACAGATATAAACAGAGCTTTAAAGGAGCTGTATGTAGGACTGTGGCCAAAACTGGTACTGCAATCACTTTCAAATTACTGTTGAGCGGTGTATCCCCTCTCCCCCTCCCCTGACTCGAGGTTGCCAGATAGGCTGCAAGATCCAGCAGGAACGTAGGCTGCTACACGGAGCTTTCAATGGCAAGTGACGAGTCGTACACAGTAAGTTTTTTTTCTTTCTGTTAATTATTTTTATGCTTCAAGTGCGATGTTTTGTGATGTAATTATGAATCGCAAAAATTTACTAATGGCCATTTGCCAAATATAATCATAAATATGAACGCTCGTATGTGACAGTACATTCCCACATGAAAAAATACTATAGTAAAATTACAGCAAAGCTAAATAACATTAGCAATGGTCATACAGGTCAACTTGCAGCATGTTTTGTCCACTATATATGCAAAGAACGAATGAGGAATCATTTTTACTGAGGTAACGTTAGGCTACTGTCTCAAATACGTTTACACAGTGCTAATAGGCGTGCTAATGTTGTTTTCCTCAGCGTCCCAGCATAATGACAGAGAAACGGGCTCTGATAATGCATTACTAATGTTAGCAATGACGACTCGCCGTTTTTATTTACCAAACAATTCCTTAACATTACCTTTTCAATTCAATGACCCACCTCCTCCATCTGCGCAAACCTAACGTTACTTTGCACGAACATGCATATCTTTGTTCGACTGTCATGAATATTTGAAATGTCCATTTACATTAAGTACAAGTTAGCCAAACATAGATGAACCTTACCTGTCCAGGAGAAAATTAGCAACGTTGGCATCAGTCTTCAAATTATTCTCAGTTTTCAGCCGTCTCTATCTTTCAAAGGCATCTCAAATCCTTGTTTTATTTCGGACACTGTCACAACGTTTTTCTGATTCATAACGAGGTCGTTTAGGTTTCGTAAAGTTAGACATTGTTTATCCAAAAAGTTTGTAGCTGCAGCTGTGGTAACTAGAGCAGAGCTGGCAACCCGAATGCAGAAACACTACTGACTTCGTGATTGGTAGATAGGTGGAGGGTGGCGCTTCAGGCCAAAACACAACATGTCAACATCAACATCAGTTGAGGGCTGCAACTTCACTTTTAAAATGACAATATCTTGGCCGGACAACCGTTGTCAGTGATATGAGTATTTGAAATTAACATGATTTCTTAATGTCTAGTGACATATCAGAGCCATTTTATGATTAATTGAAATACATTTCTTACATACAGTTCCTTTAAGTTTAATTACCGTTTTTTCCCTGTTCTTGTTGTTTGTTTAACATTAATACACAGACGGGTATAAGTTATATTAGGTTGCTTAGACGTACAGTAATGCGCAGATCCAACACTGACACACGTCCCAAACTTTTTTACTCAGGACATAACCGCCAGTATGGACATAGGCATAATAATGTGTGTATTTGATCGTTCAAGAGTAATGAGCCTAGAAATAGACACATTTGGTATACTTGCGCACGCACAGAATTCGCAGCCAGTCTGACATCGGTCCGTGTGTCAGTACCAAACTGGGTTCGGGGTTTACATCGCTTTTAGTATCTCTTTTTTAATAAAATATCATACTTTTATTTGGTCATTATGCTCGATGGCAGGTGAGAAAGATTTGCCTATGCTGAAGAATAAGTTCCGTTTTCCGTTTTAATCCGTTTTATGCGTCTGTGGTACAATCCGAAAGAGACTTGTGCAAATAACACGAAAGTTGATCGGCTGCAATATAAGATGCATGTTGGTCTCATTTGTAGCTGTAATACAGTGAACTTTAGTTGGACTAGTGAAAGAAAGCACTACAACACCCCAGAATAAACACACACACACACACCACTGTGGGAGCATTTAAATGAGAAATAGAGGTAGTGTTACATGGAAGTAGGAAAATTGAGACCTGTTTAAAATTATTTAAGATCTAGAACTCAATACTACAGCGAATCTAAGAATTTTTAAGGCCTAAAATTTTGATTTTGAAATGTAAGACTTTTTAAGACCCTGTGGGAACCCTGAGTATGAATATCATAAATACATAATCCAAAAACACCATAATATAAAAATGTCAATCATGTATTTTAAATGTAATACCTTAGATTAGTCTGTGCATTGTCACTATTATGTATTGGATGATCAATAGACTCATCACTCGTCACAGGCATACAGCTGGGCTCTGGTTCTGATATCTCCTGTGGAACTGAACTGTAACAGAGAATATATAATCCTTTTAGATGATCATCATGTTAGATCTTCAAAACATTTTCCATGAAAAATAACTTGAGGAGGCTTTAGACATTGTTTTCTAGAAATTTCATTTAAAACGGACACAGTTTTATATATTTTTTCTGGAGACAGACATTTCTTTTATAATATAAAAGGTTATTTAATGTGTTTATTTAAAATACCTGCACCCTGTAGAAAAATCTTCATCTCTGGATTTTTGCATGTCATCCACGAAGCTGAAAAGCTGAAACAGCATCTGATCTCCACCACTGACTCTGGATGGAAATGACGAACAAACATAAAACTAAAGTAATTAAACATAATTAAACATCTTTATAATCAATCTCACGGATCATGAGAGTGGGAGAAATAGATAATGAGGCTGCCGCATTCAAAAACAAGCCCAATATTATTCACAACAATCACAAGCGAGAGTGCCCCTGATTACCACCTGAGGGCACTCCACCCCGGACTGTCACTCCATCACAAACTACATAATCCTGTGCCCGGACTCATCATCATTCATTGTTTGCACCTGTGTCTCATCACCCCATTACCCCAGCCTATATAAACCATGTTCACTCTATCATTAACTGCTAAGTCTTGTACGTTGTATCACTGCATTTCTGAGCGTTTCCCTGGTTTCATGTCTCTGGTTTTGGATTTCTTGCCTATTCCGTGGATTACCCGTTTGCCTGTCTCTCCTGTTTTCAGCCTGATTGGACTGATTACCTGTGTATGACCTGTTGCCTGTTTGTTGACTACGAGTGTGGATTACCCTCTAAATAAAGCTGCATTTGGATCTTCTACCTTCTGTCTCAGAGCAGTGCGTTACAGAAGACTTAGCCACTCTTGGATCCAGCAGTAAGGCTCATTCGACTTCGTCAAGGTAACCGACCACTCGAGGACCACACCAGAGATTTTCTGGAATTAGCATACTTTATAGACTTTCCAGATTGTGCTCTTATTGACTTTTATTGTTATGGACTCAATGATTATTACAAATCAAAACTCATCCGTGATGGTCCTCGAGGGTCACTGATCGAGTTTCTGGACTATGCCCTACAGTTGAGTGGTTCTGCATTCACTGTGGGAGTCGCAGAAGAGGAACACTACACTCCCGCAGTACCCACCAGTCCAGAGTCTCATCCAGCAACGTCTCCAATCACTGTCCAGGGCCCAGTGACGTCTCCATCCAGCGTCCAGAGATGTTCCCTGTCTCCATCCAGCGTCCAGAGATGGCGGCTCCAGCCACTGACCAGCATCCAGAGATGGCGGCTCCAGCCACTGACCAGCGTCCAGAGATGGCGGCTCCAGCCACTGACCAGCGTCCAGAGATGGCGGCTCCGGCCCGTGTCCCGAGTCCAGAGAGGGCTCCGGCCCGTGTCCCGAGTCCAGAGAGGGCTCCGGCCCGTGTCCCGAGTCCAGAGAGGGCTCCGGCCCGTGTCCCGAGTCCAGAGAGGGCTCCGGCCCGTGTCCCGAGTCCAGAGAGGGCTCCGGCCCGTGTCCCGAGTCCAGAGAGGGCTCCGGCCCGTGTCCCGAGTCCACAGAGGGCTCCGGCCCGTGTCCCGAGTCCACAGAGGGCTCCGGCCCGTGTCCCGAGTCCAGAGAGGGCTCCGGCCCGTGTCCCGAGTCCAGAGAGGGCTCCGCCCCCAGTCACGAGTCCAGAGAGGGCTCCGCCCCCAGTCACGAGCCCAGAGAGGGCTCCGCCCCCAGTCACGAGCCCAGAGAGGGCTCCGCCCCCAGTCACGAGCCCAGAGAGGGCTCCGCCCCCAGTCACGAGTCCAGAGAGGACTCTGCCTCCTGTCACGAGTCCAAAGAGGACTCTAACCGGGCCACCTGCTCAGCCTGCACCGTCGTGGGGGTCTCCAAGACCGTCTGCGCTGCTATGGTGGTCGTCTGCTCTGCCGTGGGGGTCTTCAAACCCGTCTCCGCTGCTGTGGTGGTCGTCTGCTCCGCCGTGGGGGTCTTTAAACCCGTCTCCGCTGCTGTGGTGGTCGTCTGCTCCGCCGTGGGGGTCTTCAACCTCGTCTGCACTGCTGTGGTGGTCATCTGCTCCGCCGTGGGGGTCTTCAACCTCGTCTACGCTGCTGTGGTGGTCATCTGCTCCGCCGTGGGGGTCTTCAACCTCGTCTGCGCTGCTGTGGTGGTCGTCTGCTCCACCGTGGGGGTCTTCAACCTCGTCTGCGCTGCTGTGGTGGTCGTCTGCTCTGCCGTGGGGGTCTTCAAACCCGTCTCCGCTGCTGTGGTGGTCGTCTGCTCCGCCGTGGGGGTCTTCAACCTCATCTGCACTGCTGTGGTGGTCATCTGCTCCGCCGTGGGGGTCTTCAACCTCGTCTGCGATGCTGTGGTGGTCATCTGCTCCGCCGTGGGGGTCTTCAACCTCGTCTGCGCTGCTGTGGTGGTCGTCTGCTCCGCCGTGGGGGTCTTCAAACCAGTCTCCGCTGCTGTGGTGGTCGTCTGCTCCGCCGTGGGGGTCTTCAAACCCGTCTCCGCTGCTGTGGTGGTCGTCTGCTCCGCCGTGGGGGTCTTCAAACCTGTCTCCGCTGCTGTGGTGGTCATCTGCTCCGCCGTGGGGGTCTTCAACCTCGTCTGCGCTGCTGTGGTGGTCATCTGCTCTGCCGTGGGGGTCTTCAACCTCGTCTGCGCTGCGGTGGTGGTCATCTGCTCCGCCGTGGGGGTCTTCAACCTCGTCTCCGCTGCTGTGGTGGTCATCTGCTCCGCCCTGGCTGCCTGCGCCACCCTGGTCATAAGTCCAGCCTGCTCCTTCCTGGCGTTCTACAGTGCCTTTCCGCTACACGGGCCTGGCCCTCCATCCCGTCCCCGTGTCCGCCTCCGCTCCACCTCCCTCCTTGACAATTTTAGGAGCGTCTGGAAGCCGCTCCTTTGAGGGGGGGCTATGTCACAATCACAAGTGAGAGTGCCCCTGATTACCACCTGAGGGCACTCCACCCCGGACTGTCACTCCATCACAAACTACATTACCCATAATCCTGTGCCCGGACTCATCATCATTCATTGTTTGCACCTGTGTCTCATCACCCCATTACCCCAGCCTATATAAACCATGTTCACTCTATCATTAACTGCTAAGTCTTGTACGTTGTATCACTGCATTTCTGAGCGTTTCCCTGGTTTCATGTCTCTGGTTTTGGATTTCTTGCCTATTCCGTGGTTTACCCGTTTGCTTGTCTCTCCTGTTTTGTTTGCCTGATTGGACTGATTACCTGTGTATGACCTGTTGCCTGTTTGTTGACTACGAGTGTGGATTACCCTCTAAATAAAGCTGCATTTGGATCTTCTACCTTCTGTGTCAGAGCAGTGCGTTACAAATATCATTTATGATCAATTATTTTTTATCAATAAATGAGCCTGCAACATTAAACTGAAACCTCTCGGAGTTTGAAAAGCAAAAACCGATGTGTTTTTACAAAAATCATCAAATTGCAATAAAGGGCACGCAATATCCTCCGGTCAGCTGAGAACAGAAGAGTTGTCGGTGATTCTTCCTCTTGTATGTCATGCAGTGTGAAACCCCCTGTCGCCAATCCATTGTGCAGTGTGAACACAGCAGTGACTGAATGCAACCCCAGATAGTCGAGCAGTGCGAAAAGAACAGTGATCCGACGAGTTTGAAAATTGTGCAGTCTGAACTCGGCAATGACTTGTAAGGCAGCGTTTGCGCACTAAGGCACCTCACAAAACTGATTTTGAACAGACCTCTGAGGCAGTGTAACATTTGAATGATCTACAGCAAAATAGCGCAAGCTTTGGTGGTAACAATACAAATATTTAATTACTACAGTAGTAGAAGAAGTGAAAAACATTGGTCAAAAATGTACTTTTACACACAAACTGACCAGCAGCCGCAACTTTCAGACGTCATCTTTCTTTTTTTAGCTCAACTGTCACTGAATGGAACACACAGGATTATGGGATATCAAAGGCAGCAAAGGACATGCTCCTTCGAAAATCCATCAGATGAAGGCATCTCAGGAGACCGGAAGTGAAGCCAACATTGGATTCGGACGTTTATCTTTAAGTACTCTGAAAATATTGCCTGTTAATGTATTTAAGAAGCCTATTCTCAAACACTTCATAAAAAACATGAACGTATAGAGAGAACAGAAAAGAACAATTAGTGTAAAATAAACAGTCTCATTTAATCATTCTACTTTCTGTTGTAAATAAAGCTTAGTTCAAATAAATTGAACTAAGCACTCTCATAGATGTGTCTCTCTTGCATCAGGCGAAGATAATGTATAGTATAAATATAATGAATATATAATAAAAAAATTAGCCTTTGGATAGAAGCCCATATGTGGAGCATCGGCTGCTTAAAATTGTAGCAATATTAGTTCTGCATTTTCCCAGTCAAATAAACTAATTAATAAATAAAAATGTCAATGTATTTTTTAAATGTTATACCTGAGATCAGTCGGTGTATCATCACTCTTAAAATTTACTGGATGATCAATAGACTCGTGACTCTTCATAGACACACAGCTGGACTCTGGTTCGGATCTGTCCTGCTGAACTGAACTATAACATAACATATTTAATTATTTTTTTATGATAATCATCATAAGATCTTCAAAATGTTTTTTGAAAAAGGACTTGATGAGGCTTTAGACATTGTTTTCAAGAAATTTCATTTAAAAACCAACAAAAATACACGATTTTCTGAAGACAGATATCTCTTTTATAGTATAATATAATTGAATGTGTTTATTTAAAGTACCTGCATCCTGGAGAAAAATCTTCATCTGTGGATTTTTGTGTGTCTTCCATGATAAAGATGAACAGCTGAGTCTAATTTCCACCACGACTCTGGATGGAAATGACAAACAAACACAAAACTTAAGTAATTAAAGATAATTAAACATCTTTATAACCAAACTCAACGGATCATGAGAGTTGGAGAAATAGGTAGGTTAGTGTCTCCAAGTGTGAGTATCTGCATTTCATTGGCTCTGTACTTGTACTCTGCTCAATGACATAAAGTTGAATCTAATCTAATCTAATCTAATCTGCAGGTTGGAGTAATGGCCGTGACGAAAGGTTGGGGCGTGCCGAAAGGTAGGTGCATGGGTTGTGAATGCTGTCTGTCAGGTTGTGGGTAGGGCAGAGCCGTGGAGAGTTGCATCAACAAGTCCAAAATGCTTGATAGTCACTTGATTCATATTTCCAGAAAGTGCTTTGGAGAGAACTGTGATTTTTGGTCATTTGTAGTCAATAAATGCTATTTACAATATGTATATATTACACTGACGTTTGAATGTAGTATGTGTATGTACTTAAGTTACAGCAGTGTTGCTTTTAAAAGATAAAAAGATGTCTGCTAATATTTGAGGATTAGTGTGGTCACCATGTCGGTGTTTCTTCTGCGATAACCGGCTGGATGTACATTATCCCTTACATCACAAGCGGCATATTCTGCTGCAACTCGACAGCACTGCATGTATTTGCTGCTACTTCCTTACTTATTAGGAGGCTCCATGAGTCATTGCTGTAAAAAAATGGAGCACAACCACCTGTCATCTGCAGGTTTCCTGGTCCTTGTGAAATCATAGTGAGCATGATGTGATGGAGTGAATGGAGTTTGACACAAACCTCTTTCTCTCAACGCCTCTGGCAGACTCAGACTGAATAAAGTTACTGACTTGAACAACTATTATTTTCTCCTCTCCATGTCAGTGGGGAAAACATCCTCTGAGAATTCTGGATCATCCTCATGCAGCACTGCAAACCATAGTGGAGACTACAAGAACATGGAGAAAAGAACAGACAAAATGGTTGACATGCAGTTAATTAGAAATGTATATATCCATTGTGCTAAATCAGTGTAAACGTCAAAATACTAATTATAGATATGATTATATTTTACAAATGTTTTGTTTTGTAATTAAAATCATGCATTATGCATAGTAATAAGTAATAAGTGCATTAGAATGGTAAACATTAAGATTAATTAAATTTCACTTAATGAATTTTACATTTCACTTGTTTACAATGGATTCTAATACTGCCTTCACGTACTATTGGAAATTTGTTAATTCCCACTCCTGAAGTCGTGATTACGAGCTTGTTGCATGCAAGTGCTTTGTTGTCGGAATGAACAGGAATCATGGAGGACACCAGGTTTATTCTTGCCTATTTATTGGGAAAATCTTATTAAAACCAAAATGATATTTAGTGTCACATGGACTGACAACCATATAAGGGTAGGTTCTTCAACTAGGGGCACTTTTAGCCATGTGAAGTTGAATAAAAAAAACTTGTTCAAAAGTCACTTAACACAGTCTCATACGTTTAAATAATTTGTCTAGTTTTAAGGTCTGTAAGAGGACAAACTTATGTTAAATTTTTGTTATTTTACATTTTTCCGACCTGCAATGAACAAATGTAATTTCCACCACATCTCAATATACAGCTATTATTTAAAAATAGAATAACTTATGCCACTCAAGAATTGTCTTAGATAATTTTTGTAACTAGTTTTGCCAGTTTGTCCACAATGTACAATAATCATACATTTGTCAATGAGATAAATTAACTGCCCTAAGGACCAAATGCTGAACTGTACACCTGTCACACTCTGAAATGTAATATTGGTTTGGGTAAATTGGAAAATAAATAACTTGAATTTTTATATTAAGTAGAGCATGATCTCATAAATTATGGATACATTTTTAATGTGTGATGAGAACTTTTTAAGTATTTTTTTAAAATGTGTGTGGTGATGGAAAGACGGTGTTGTGAAAAAGACAATGAATTAACGTGAATGTAGAGAAAAAATTGATAAATATAAAAAGTATTGTAATATATTATAATATAAAAAATATTACAAATCTACCCTGGCAATCCATATCAATTGTACTTTGTAATCATAAATGTCATTTTCACCACATGCTGTAATTTCAAATAAATCCCAGTGGTAAACACATCAGAGTGCGTTCATGTGCATTTTGTACCTGGGAAACTCGTATTTACGATAATTCCGATAGCACTTGAAGGCAGCATCAGACAATCACCTCACCTGCATGTCGCCTGTAGCCTGACAAGCCAGACCCACATCAAGATGTTGGGTCTGGAAACTCACCATTGACAGGGCTGTCATTATGTTAAGCCCGCCCACCAACTCTACACACGCTGTGATTGGCCTGACCAGAGTTTGGTTTTTCCAGCTCTCAGCTCTACCGAGAGTTGCTAGACTACACTCGCGGCAAATTAAATTCTGCCGCTAGGGTGCGTCTAGATTTCTATTCTATGTCGCCTGGACTGGTCCTTGTGAAACCACAGTGAACATGACGTGATTGCCCTTAACCAACCGAACAGTTTAAGAGCATAAAAATACTTTAAAAACAATTGCAACACGGTCGAATATGTTAAAAAGGCAGGCAACGCTGGTTGACCACACTATCCTCAAATATTAGCAGTTTTTTATCTCTCTCAATGGCTCGGTACGCCCATAGATATCCATAATAAGGGCTAGATGTCTCGTGCGCGCTGCTGGCCAATGGAGGTCGACGTCCGCACCTGGCAGCCATCTTGTCACAGGCAGCCCACTCACTCGTAACATTGTTTTCATGGGTGTTTGCTTGTACTTTTTAAATAACCATAACTTGCTCAATTTTCTACCGATTTTCAAACTGTTTGGTCTGTTATAAACGTCAGAGATGTAGTTATGACACTGCATACTTGTAAAAAAATATTCATAATTTGTTCAAGCATCCATAATTATAGCCACGTTAATAACGTTTGTAAGAAACCAAACCATTTGTAAATCCGTTAAGATTTCAGTGAAATAAGAGTATTTGTGTTCATGCAGATCATCAGGTACCACAGAGCCCTGCCTGTGACAAGATGGCCGCCGGTGATGACGTTAGAGACTCCGCCGTAAGACATCTTTATTTTAGACAGCCTTTATTATGGATATCTATGGGTACGCCCATTACTCCACCAGCAGCTATCCATCCTTTTACTGTCTATGAGCTATCCCTGTCTCAATGATCCGCTGCGTTCACTCAAATAAAGTTAGTTAGTCCGTGTTGATCTGAGCCTCATTGGTCTGTCACCGCTCGTCAATGTCAAAATATTTGAGAAAACCAATCAAATCAGAGTAGGCAGGCTTTAGGTACGCACAGATGCTGCTGAGGCTGAGCGCGAGTTTTAGCAGCGCGATCGACGTCAAGTGCGAGATATGTAGCTAAACTAAACGTTTCATATTTGACAGCTGCTTCTTTAAGTCAGAAATGTTAAACAAATAACAAAAATATTCAGGCAAATTAATTAACGTTTGTCTAATTTCGCCATTTTTATTTGAAATAGGCCTATTTAATGTAATTTATAATTAACAAACAAGAAATATTCGCCCACTGACTGTAGACAACCTTAACAACCCTGACAGCTTGGAACCACTTACCCCTAACCACCTGCTCCACATGAAATCCAGCACAACACTGCCCCCACCTGGTGCCTTCCCAAAGGAGGACCTCTATGGAGCAAAGAGATGGCGTCGTGTGCAGTTCTGGTGCAGGTGGAGGCGTGAGTATCTGCACAACATTATTGCTAGACAGCGCTGGCACTCACCAAAAAATAAATCTAAGAGAAGGTGATATTGTGTTGGACATTTATGAACTGTCACCCAGAGGTGAATGGAGACTTGCCAGAGTCCTGGAGACTGTTAGCGGCAAGGACGGCAAGGAAGAGTGAAAATCTCCTTTGGAGATAGGAGACTGAATAACAAAGGTCAGAAATAAGCTTTCTAGTGTAGAGCGTCCTGTGCAAAAGCTAATTCTGATCAGGGCCGTGCACAGGGGGGTGGCCCGGTGGCTACAGCCACTGCCCCTCTGCCCTCATCAGCTGAGGTGCCCCTCTCGCAGTCTATGGTCGCTACCCATCCCCGCTATAAAAGTGTTCTGTTTTCCCTCCGCTAAAGATCAACCGATTCCGCAAATCCTCTCCCGTGTTTTCCCGCTTGCTCCCCAGCGTCACTCAGAGTCTGTGCGCGGAAATCTGGAAAGCGGAGACGACAGTTCCAGAATGTCGTTGCATTAACAGTATGCATTACAATCCACGGAATTTGGTAGTTTGTTTTTGTATTTCTGTCGGTATTATTTTGCTCCTGATCTTCTAATAGTGCTAACAACGTTCTTGGAAGAGAATTCTAATTCTTGTCTAATCAAGTTTTTGTACCGAACTGATCTAATATAAATAACACCAACTTTGCTGTTGATGGCACACTTTGTAGAATATATATATAGGCCTAATTTCATATATCAACCCATAAACTGTTACAGAATGTATACATTACTTTTGATATAATTCTTATTACTATTTGGGCTATATATCTTCTGTGTCATAATGTAAAATACAAAAAATATTCTACTTCATTTTATTTTGACAATTTAGTAGAATAATTGAATAACTGATAACAGAAAAATCCGAATCGCAGTAAAAGATAATCATCTGTATGTACAAGCATTATTGCCCATATTTTAATTGAAGATATGTCATAATAAAAAATGAAAAAACATAATAGATTTTGTCATAATAGAAATCACTCAATTAACCTATAGATTTTAATGAAAGTGAAGATGCCTGAAATGTACATCTAATTCATGAAAATATTAAATAATAGCCCCGTTTATTACAATAAGTATTGAATAAAAAAAAAAACAATAACACCAGTAACAACATGCCACTTGGGGCCTTCTGTGCCAAATATAGCTGGGTTAATTTGATCTTTTTCCTTAAAAATAAAAGCTATAAAATTTACTCCACAAAGCCAAAAACATTGTGTCCACAAATCCTTCATTAACAAATAGACACAAAAACTTTGATATTCAACATAATACAATGTCATATATCACTATTTTTGATAGAAACAGAATTAGATCAAAACTGTTTTGACTGACAAGTAAGAGTAAGATGGATAATTTGTATGGACAAGTACCCAATCCTCGACCCCAATGCCGCCCCACCCTAGTGCCCCTTTTTTTGGTTTTTGGCCACTGCCCCTCAAAATTTCTGTGCACGGCCCTGATTCTGATATTAGAATGTTCATAAACCAATTAAGAGAAATGGTTATTTCCTGTTGAAAATTCTTCGTTGTTGTTATTCTGATATAATAATCTGATATAATATTGAGTGATATAAAACACTCATAATTTGGTGGGAGTGTAAATAACCATAAGTATATTTTGTTACAGAAAAATGTGAGTCTTTTATTTTGAAAGATTTTCCACTGAAACGGTTGACTTCCGGTCTTAGGCTACAAGCTTTTGTTTTGCTTTGGAGGCGCGCGCGCCCTGGCTAGCGCAGTTCATAGCATGTAGCTTATCCCAAATACGGCAATAACTTCAACACAGAGTATTGTAACACACACATTGTACAACAGTTTTATATGTATCTGTCATTTTAATACAATTACATCAGTTGTTTCCATCATTAAGGATATATGGGTGATCTCGGACACAGCCTTCAAAGAGCGTATGCACATCTGGTTCCGGAAGTATTTTTCGGAATCATTTTCCCATTTTTTAAGTGTTCACGTAAAGAGTTTTAAACTGTGAACCATAACAATCAAATTGTTATTTTAAATGTACAATGACCTGTATACTGCTTTAAATAGGGCACTATTTAAGGGGACAGCCATTTGTAGTGGTGTCCAAAACCAGTGTTGGGGGTAACGCATTACAAGTAACTTGAGTTACGTAATAATATTACTTTTTCAAGTAACTAGTAAAGTAACGCATTACTTTTCAAATTTATTTGACTGACAGCTCTCCTGCCCCCATGTTGAGAAAAATAATGGTTGTTTATTTTATAATGGTTATTTCACATGATGGTTATTGTAGTTCTAGACTAAATGTGAGCATTTATTCATCTCACTTGCACAATAAAGATTCTGTACTCCTCAAAATGAATATAATCAGTCAAATGCAAAATCAGAGTACTCAAACCTCAAATATATAAATGTTAAATAAAACAAATATTTTTATGCATTTAATCTACCTTTATTGACCAATGTCGTGCTGCTGACCTTTGATGATTCAGTTAAGCCATGAGCAAAAATTACTAGATTTTTTGTTTTTATTGGTAAAACGTTTTTCTCCTGCGTCTTATTCTTCCATTATCCAGAATGGCAGCACATTTTTACCTCAGCCTGAGGCCTATTATTTAAATTTTGGTATGAAGAGGTCTTTACATTTGCACAAAAAATGACTTTTTTTGCTATTAAAAAACAAAACAAAAAAGCAAGCCCAGCCCAGGTGAGAAAAAGTAACGCAAAAGTAACATAACGCATTACTTTTCTTAAAAAGTAACTAAGTAACTCAATTAGTTACTTTTTAAGGGAGTAACGCAATATTGTAATGCATTACTTTTCAAAGTAACTTTCCCCAACACTGTCCAAAACCACAGTGGGCGATATTGAGTGCGCTCATTCCATCCCATAATGCACTGCAATAATGAGTGGACAACCGCACTGTCCAAAATCAAATACTTCCCTATATATAGTAATGCGAGAAACAGTATGGCAAAAGAGTAGTACACCTATGTCCGAATACATAGTATTCGATAAACAGTAGGCCTACTAACATGAGCTGCTAATTTTGCAGAGATTCTGTAGAGCGGGTTCAAGGGACACTTTGATATCACATGAGGCCACAGGAGATGATTTATAAATGAAAGTGAAGCGAAGCAACTGAAGCTGGTAGGTCACGTGAGTGTCTGAAATCGCCCCATGTGCCTAAATAGTGCACTATTTGAGGGAACAGCCACTTGTAGTTTCATTTGTCCGAGAAACGTGGGCGTTATCGAGTGCTCTCATTTAATCCCACAGTGCACTGCAATGACAAGTATAATCGATGTACACTCTATAGCTAGAGAGTAACCATAATGCACGGTGACGGTCACGCCAAATTAATTTCCATTTCTCTCCAAAAGATGGCACCTGTCCCTGAATCATCCATCCATTTTCCAAACTGCTGGTCCAATGTGGGTACATCGTAATATCATACAGGCATAAATCCCTTTTTATTGATGATTAAATTGTTTAATTAAGGTTTATACGTGCTAGTTTCCACGATAGAGTTCAAGATACATCTTTTCATTACTACTGGAGCTGCCATTTTGCTACATTTCAAACTATCAGACTGGTCACCCGAAGGTTGCAGTTTCGATTCTCACCTAACCCCCAACCGCTCCACGGGCGCCACAGCAAAAATGGCTCCTCATGTGTGTGCACTTACTTAGAAGGGTTAAATGCCCAGGACAAATTCTGAGTATGGGTTAACATACTTGGCCTTCACACTTTCTTTTTTCTTCTTCTTCTTAGAGAGTACCCATAATGCACTGTGACAGTCCCGCTGAATGAATTCCCGCCGCTGTGTCTCACAGAAGATGGCGCCCGCAGCTGAATTATCCATCCATCCATTTTCCAATGTGGGTACAGCATAATAACAAACAGGTATAAATTCCTTTTTTATTGATTATTAATTGTATAATTAAGGTTTATACATGCTAGTTTCCATTCAAGTTACACCTTTTCATTACAACATTTCAAATTATTATTGAACAGCAAGCACAGATTATGCAAAAGCGGCAGCCCTTCCAGCGTCAGCCTCACTCGTTTTCATTCACTCCTTCAGGTGAACTATATTAGTGGAGTAATGTAGGGAATGGACCCTTTTCACAGACATTGATGAAGCGTTTTAATGGTCATCAGCATCGTAAATTCTGCAACGTTTTTTATATTTTATATTTTATATATAACATTTGCATCAAATTACAAAAAACTATTTAACACTGCTGTGAGGGTGTTTCTAATACAGCGGATGGAAGTGACGGTAAAATTGACATATTTCTCTCTTCTGATTGCCGTTATCTCTCTCTGTTTCTTCCTTTTTTTGAAAGTTATGAAAATAACTCTCTCTCTCTCTCTCTCTCTCTCTCTCTCTCTCTCTCTCTCTCTCTCTCTCTCTCTCTCTCTCTCTCTCTCTCTCTCTCTCTCTCTCTCTCTCTCTCTCTCTCTATATATATATATATATATATATATATATATATATATATATATATATATATATATATATATATATATACAGTATATGCATTATGTAGTCTCTCATTCACCGCTATAGAAGTTTACCCAACTATGACGACTTCCACTTTTGAGAAACCCGAAAATGTGCAAAAGGGTCAATAGTGAATGAGGGGTGATTACGAAAATGTTGGTTGGCCGCTTTTTTTATTTTATTTCAACGATAAGACGTGACAAAGAATATGAATGATAACATTAATTAAAAGTTTTTAATTCAAACATACTGTTGACGAAAATATCATATATCACGTTGCAAAGAAATGATGACACTGACAAGAGGAAGAGGAGTAAAAATGTCACAGTGTGTCTGTCATGAAGGCTGTAAATGCTGAATTGTGCAGGTGTTGCTGTCCAGAATCAGGTGGATTGTCTTCAGTCATGCAGTAGCATTCGTTGACATCAGTAATGAGAGGCAAGTGATTCTTTATTCTCTGCTGTTAGATGTTTCCCTCACTGATGGTTTCTACACAGATAGACACGTTTCTTCTTCTGAACTCTTTAATAACCTCTTCATTGGATGTTGAGCTCATAACTGGTAGATCACAACCCTAAAAAGGGGTTGCAGGTCGATTATCATGTTCAAAAATGAATCGAGTTTGTGAATCAAAAGCAGAGCACTCTTTAAACTGGCCTTCAGGAAATCAAGCTCACAGACGTTAAAGGGACAGTTCAGTCAAAAGCAAAAATTTGTCATCATTTACTTACCGTCATTCAAAGCCTGTGATTACTTGTGGTTAATTATTTTAATCAAATCACTAGTTTTTAACAGTGGTGGACAGTAACAAAGTGATTTTTTGAAGTCTGTTAAACTCACTACATTCCAAAGCATAAGGTCATACTTTTTACTCCACTACATTTCATAAAAGATATTGTATACTCATTATTTTAAAATTAAGAAATCGTCACATGCTCAGACACACAAAAGTGCTGTCCGATCATCCTGTTCAATCAGTTCGCAAATCACATCAAACAATTCATTCGTGAATTGGACTGATTGGATTGCAGCTGTTCTCGAATCAATAACTCACTGATTCAATGATTCGTTCAGAGCGAGTCTCCAGTGAACGGAATTTACAAGTCTGACTGAAAACTAGCCAAGATCCTCTCTGAGTGTGCGGCTAATGGTGAAAAGGAAGTTTCTAATTTTGAATTTTAGGATGAATTATTGTAACTGAAAATATTTAGGTCACATCTGTCAATTGTTTGTGAACTGAATCTGCTCTGTTTAAGGCCACTGAAATGCTTAAAGGTGCTGTATGTAAGAAGGACATCTTTGTGTTTGAAATGGGCACTGCAGTCCAAATTTAAAATATTTTTTGCCCCGCCCCCTCCTCCTCCTTAGACTCGACACTCAAGCGGGTTGCCAGGGTTGTGAGGACACACAACAGGACCGCAAGGAGACTTACACACTGTAAGTTGATGAGTTGATTTTTCCGTGTTTTAATATGCTTCCGTTCATAGAGATTTTTAGATGGATGCCGAGACTTTGCGATCTCTGACCCAGTTTGTTTGCTGGCTTCCATGGCAGCAATTATGCTATGCAAACCGGCAACCTGTGGTGTCAAAATACTATTGGGTAAACTGGCAATGTGCGTTATCGCACGGACCAAATTAAACACAGACATTCTGACGTACATTTCAAAGTAAAATAACTGGCTATAGCATTGTTTTTCAGATAGACGAGTATGTGAACTCAGCATGTTTCTTTAATATCTGCAAACATATTATGGCATTTTTAGGCTTTAGTACAGTCAAAAACATACATACAGCACCTTTAATGTGGACACGTCCACATCAATGTGTCTACAGTGTCGGTTTTAGGAAGAAAAAAAATAACGAAACATAAATATAACACAAATTAGAGCGGCACGATTAATCGTAAAAAGATCGTGATCTGGGTTTAAATACCCACGCTATCTTACTGCGGTCACACTATCTATGCTTTAAATATATATATTACATGTTTTAAAAATTCATAAAAAAATTTATTAAATCAAATTAAATCACCTGATTCTTGTTCTACACCTCCCCAAGAACCACTGTGGTGATTTTCATGTTGCTTAACTGTATCATTCTTTAATAATTATATGCCAAAATCATGACCAAATAAAACAGAATTAAAGAATAAAACGGTTGAGCAACATGAAAATCACCCCAGTGTTACTTGGGGAGATATAGGCACGGTTTCACAGACAGGGCTTAGCTTAAGCTAGGATTAAGCCTTAGTTCATTAGGGCATTTAAATAGCTGTTATAAACATATACTAGAAAAACACATTACTGGTGTGCATCTTGAGACAAAACAATGTCACTGACATATTTTAAGACATGTCAGTAGAAATTTCTTTCAGTAAAAACAGCTCAAACATGCATTTTAGTCTAGGACTAGTTTAAGCCTTTGTGAAACCGGGGGGTAGAGTATTAGCGACAGAATGCGTGAGGTTATTAAAGGAACACGCCGACTTTTTGGGACTTTAGCTTATTCACCGTATCCCCCAGAGTTAGATAAGTCCATACATACCATTCTCATCTCCGTGCGTGCCATAACTCTGGGTACGTCTCAATCAGCTCCCTAGTTCAGTAGTCAGGGCACTAATCAGGGAATCAGCCCATTGACTTGCGTCCTGATCAGTGCCCTGACTACTGAACTAGGGAGCTGATTGAGACGGACACTCTGTCTGACGCACCCACCGCTAGCCTAGCTTAGCACAAAGACTGGAGGAAAATGGCTCCAGCTAGCCTACTGCTCAATAATTGTCAAAATAAATGTTCCTATTTACATATTGTGATGTGTATAGTTACATTGTGTACTAAGACCGACGGAAAATTAAAAGTTGTGATTTTCTAGACCGATATGGCTAGGAACTATACTCTCATTCCCCTGTAATGATCAAGGAATTTTACTGCCTTACCATGAGTGCTGCGGCACAATTATATTATGCAGCACAGACTTCATTGTGATTTATCTTATAATTAGTTTTTTGTGTACATTTTTGACATTTCTGTGTGTTTAAATAGGTTTAAGCTCTGCATTATCTGTCTTAATAAGTAGGGACTTTATTTTGACGGATGTTGTAGTCTACGGAAAGATAGTGAGAGCTCGCGGTTCATCGGAGTGGTTAGGCAGATTTAAAGTTTGCAGTTTGTTAAGCACCCCCCGAAAAGGCATAAGGTGTGTATGTTCTTGTTTACTGTCATCTGTAATGAGTATTTTTGTGTATTTCGCTGTATGTTAATGATAATGCTATGAAGAGAGCGAGTTTGTGTACGAGGTGTTAATGCGCACTTCTTTGCTTTATTTGTTCAGCTCTTAAAGTGATTTTTTGGAGATCAAACGGTTTCAATAAACTCCATGAAACATCAGTAAGGTCTGACCATCATTCGGACAGGATCCGCTACACAACGTGACAATCTGCTTGCACAGAGAGCACTGGGGACTATTATCAGGTGCAGAGGTGTCAAGTAACGAAGTACAAATACTTCGTTACCTTACTTAAGTAGAAATTTTGAGTATCTATACTTTACTGGAGTAAATATTTTTCAGCCTACTTTTTACTTCAACTCCTTACATTTTCAAGCAATTATCTGTACTTTCTACTCCTTACATTTTAAAAATAGCCTCGTTACTCCTATTCCATTTCGGCATGTTTTCATTCCGGCTTGTCATAAAAATAAAAAAAAAACTATCCAGATAAATCGCGCCATCCGGACGGAGTGAATTTGATTGTGGTTGGATGAGAAGGATAAACACAAACCATTCCGACACCCTATTGGGTTGTAGGCGATCAATCACGCCTGCACCTGCACAAATCACACACCATGCTGCCAGATGGGGCGGGTTCTCGTCGACGAGAGCACGCACTTTCAGCCAATCGGCGATCAGCAGGCAGACGTGCTCAGCCTCATTCATGACTTTAGCCGTTTTTTAGCGCGATAACTCATAGCTGTATATTCCAGTGATCGCTATGCCAGTGGCATAAATACACAGTAAGTTGTATCTACAGTAAAGAGTGGGAGAGTGACTCAACTCTCAAACGTGAATTACACCTGTGACAAGAAGACTCTTTAAATATAACCGCGACTCCTGTCCATCATCATATACACACTTAGGACATCTGCAACTAGCAACCCCGACAGCTGCTGAAAGAGCTTTAAATCAACGATTAATCCGTGTTGACTGTACTAAGTGCATGTGCCATGTACTTCACAAAAGACGTACTGTAGTTTTGTCAAAGCAAAGTGCAACACAAGGGTAAGCGCATTGTTATTTATTTGTTGACGGATTATTGTACAGTATCAATGAATTACGCATTTTGACATTGGTGTGTGCATTAACGTGTGAAATGCCTGTTAATTACATTCTTTTTCCAATCTCTATATTGGGCACTTTTTGCACGTAAATTGGCTTCTTACTGTTGACATTGAAAATCTTGTGTTTTTCTAAGGGATTGCTGTTTTGACAGTTTCTACCTGGACATATAGTCATATTTGAACCGTTTTATTGGTTTTTACCTTTTTTTTTATCATCAATGTTATGCTTTAAGGAGATAAAATGGTAACTTACTTATCAACATTGATTGGTATGGCAATAAAATAATATCACATTATTTTGGCAGTTAAAGTTTTGGGGTTTTGGGGAGTGACTAGTTGCCTATAAGTATTGTAAGAGGTGCAAAATTGTTATCAATAACCAGGCATGTTATCAATAACCATTTTTTTTTTTTTTAATATAAATGTACATTTGGTGAGGTTTTTGGGCTGGAAATTGTTGACCCAATCTGGCCACACTGATCACACATAAAAAAAAATGGTTATTGATAACATGCCTCTGAATTTTGACTTTTTGCACCTTTACAATATTTACAGGCAACTAGTCATCAAATCTTCCACTCCATGAAACACGTTAATGCTCAGTAGTACACATATGGTTCTTTAATGTATTTGCATTGTCCTAAAATGCGTTCATTTTCAATGGGAGTATATGCGGCTGAAACGCGTAGCCAAGTGCATCTAAAAATGTTCAACATTAACTTTTTAATATAACATTATAGTCATTATGGCCTTCAGAAAAATGTTTTTTTGAGGAGGAGGGGTATGCACTGTGGCGCGGCCTAATCTTTTGTCCTTAAAGGGATACTTCACCCAAAAATGAAAATTCTGTCATCATTTACTCACCCTCAAGTTGTTCCAAACCTGTATGAGTTTTTGTTCTGAAGATATTTTGAAGAATGTTTGTAACCAAGCAGATAGAGCAACCATTGACTGCCATAGTAGGGGGAAAATGCTATGGCAGTCAATGGTTGCATATAATCTGCTTGGTTACAAAAATTCTTCAATCTTCAGAACAAAGAAACTCATACAGGTTTGGAACAATTTGAGTAAATTATGACAGAATTTTCATTTTTGGGTGAACTACCCCTTTAATGGCATTTTTTCCCCTTACATTACTTTTACTTTTATACTTTAAGTAGTTTTGAAACCAGTTACTTTTACACTTTTACTTGAGTAAAAAGCTTGAGTTGATACTTCAACTTCTACAGAAGTCTTTTTAAACCCCAGTATCTATACTTCTACCTGAGTAATGAATGCGAATGCTTTTGACACCTCTGATCAGGTGCTACATAATATCATTGTGCCACTAAGGCTCAAAGTTCTTTGATCATTACACAGGAATGAGAGTATAGTTCCTAGCCATATCAGTCTAGAAAATCGCAACTTTTCATTTTCCGTCGGTCTTAGTACACGATGTAACTATACACATCACAACATGTAAATAGGAAAATGTTGGTGTTATTTAGTCACTTATTGAGCAGTAGGTTAGCTGGAGCCATTTACCTCCAGTCTTTGTGCTAAGCTAGGCTAGCAGTGAGTGTGTCAGACAGAGTTATGGCACGCACGGAGATGAGAATGGTATGTATGGACTTATCTAACTCTGGGGGATACGGTGAATAAGCTAAAGTCCCAAAAAGTTGCCGTGTTCCTTTAATGTACAAATCATTCAAAGGTCTTCTTTATTTCATATTGGAAAGGGCTGGGCTCATGTTTGTGCTTCAAGCTATGAGTAGTCACATTACATGTACGACACTTGAATGACATTTTCTTGTCAAAATGCAAGCTGCTCCCCCAAATATTACACAACATAATGTCCTACTTCATAAATCACCCAGTCTGTTATTGAAGACAGTTGCTATAAAAAGCTAATAAAAAACTTTGCTATTGTCAGTCATTTGAATAATGTTGTGACACTGTCATGTCAACTCCAAATTTGCTTTGTAAACTGTAAATGCTGAACTAATGAATTTGTGCATGGCTGTACCAACAAGATTAAACGTAGTAAAGGTCCCATGACATGAAAATTTCACTTTATGAGGTTTTTTAACATTATCATGAGTTCCCCTAGCCTGTCTATGGTCCCCCAGTGGCTAGAAATTGTGATAGGTGTAAACCAAGTCCTGGGTGTTCTGCTCTGCCTTTGAGAAAATGAAAGCTCAGATGGGCCAATCTGGAATCTTCCCTATATGTCGTCATACGGGGAAAGGTTACCTCCCCTTTTTCTGCTTTGCCCACTCATAGAATTTGGAGAAATGGATTCAGTTCATTTTTTACATTTAATTCAGTCGCAATGTCAGCACAGGCTTTACAAACAGACTTTTACCATATGGATTCGACAGCACCGCCACAAACAGTGAGTAACAGTGTTCATTAATGCCTGATCTGTGATCAGTGGTTTCTGATGTGTAGCTAATTATTCAAGTTCACACAGACTTTCTTTCTAAATCGTTTAATACTGTTTATGCATCAGTGAATGAAGCCAGACTACCGATCAAAGAACACTCTCTTTATAATGTTCGGATCTGTCAATCACACGTTGCGAGTGTATCTGCACACTTGCCCAAACTGCCGTTATAATGAATGACGCTGTTATGCTGCACAATGAAGCTCTTACTGTATTCATATTGATGTCGTGTTTGCTGTTAGTTGTGGTGAAAGCATTTTGTGAGAGAAATAGCGTCTCAATGACGAGATCACTGCATTCACGCGATCAACAGACTGTCTGTGTACTCAATGCTCATCACTGCAGACTTTCATGTGATGGGAAAAGATCTAAAAATAATGCTATAATCAACACTTTCACGATTCGTTCATCTCGACAGCTGTAATAGTAAAAAAAAACCGTAGTAAAAGTATTCGAGAGGGGTTCCACATGTAATACGCATTTCAAATGCAAAGATGTCAGCCAATCACAGCAGTGGGCGTTTACACTGAAGTCTCACAGCAGACACGCCCCTTCAAACAGAGCATTCAAGCCAGAGCTGAAATCAGGATAGAAAAATGCCTTTTATTTCTAAATTATGACATTTTATGATGTAAAAATCATACTAACAATATAAGTACACCTCAGGAAACATTATAAAAATAATTTAAAAGTCCACGTCATAGGATCTTTAAATATTCAGATAACGCCACATATATGCAAGACAATAGAAAACTGACAGATTTCTAAACTTTATCTAAACCCGTGTCATTGATGCCAAACAGCTCATCAATAACTGGATTTTAGGCTTTTAACAAATGTTTGTTAAACGTGGTACTGCAGTAAATTAACGCTTGACATTAGACTCTGCGCATTTCATGTTTATATTCTAGCCTAAACAAACTAGTCTATCAAGTCTATGGACGCTGTACGAGAGAGGAGTAACGTCGTGAGAGACACAAAGAGTGACTAAAAAACACCCTAAATATGTTTAAAACTACAAATGAACTTTCTTCTGGTGATTCTTGTTTATTCTGTTTTTTACAATTTCAACCCTCCTCCTTTATCCGGGCTTGGGACCGGCAAAAGTGACCCAAAAGAGACACTCTGGCGGAGTTACTAAGTTTTTATTTTATTTTATTTTATTTTATTTTATTTTATTTTATTTTATTTTATTTTATTTTATTTTATTTTATTTTATTTTATTTTATTTTATTATTTTATTTTATTTTATTTTATTTTATTTTATTTTATTTTATTTTATTTTATTTTATTTTATTTATTTTATTTATTTTATTTATTTTATTTATTTTATTTATTTATTTTTCTTAAGTTTGGTTTTTGGTCTTTTTAACATTTTTAACCATAACACTTAAAAAAAATTGTATGAAATCTGCATTAACAATCTAAATTGACCAAAAAGAGACATTAGAAAATACTGTCAATGGCAATGTGAGAAAATTATGGGAACTAGTCTGGCCCAAATTCAGGTTAATTGTTTATACATTTACATCCCGTCCTGAATGTAAGCCAGGGTGGGATCAGTGAACATCTCGTTCAGAATCGTGGGAGAATCATGATCTCTATTTGAAAAAAAATTGTGATTCTCATTTTATCCAAAATCGAGCATCTCTAACACAGATTAAAATAACACATGCCCGTTCTTCATCTTCCCCGCTGCTATAGCAAATGTTATGCATTTAGCGTCTGTTTTTATATTGTTTGTCAACGCACATTACATATTATGTATCTGCATCCACTAATCTTCCGTACTGACTAGTGCTGGCTATTTAACAATTCATAATCATTCATAATTATTTTGAGAAAAAGGATTATAGAAATATATATATATATATAATATGAAATTAAATTAAATTATATAAGCCTGTATAAAATGACAAAACAAAAATTACTTAATTATCATTAAAAATCAAGTACTTCTGTACTTTCGCTCAAGAAAAATTGAAAAGGAGTACTAAATACTTTTACTGGAGTAATGTTTTATACGTTTCTGTACTTTAAGTACTTCGTCCACCTCTGGTTTTTAACGTACATTTTGATTATTGATGTATGAAGAACAGTTTATGAAGTTCAGATTACTGTGATAGTGTTTACCTGTTATTAATTGTATTTTAATAATTTTCTCTGCTCGCCTGTATTTATGTGATCGTGCCTGAATTCTGAAGTGAATTATTTCATATTTATCACAAGTATGCAAGAATTAAAAAAATTATAATATAATTAGTGGTCCTCAGATTTGATTGGTCGAACGCTGTTACAGAAATGCTGAAGAAAGAAAGAAGCCTTTGCTAATATTAAACCAATTTGTGTTTCCTTGTTCTGTTCGATCGGTTGCTTCCATCAATCCATCGATGACTTCCACACATAATCAGGTTGAATTTTCTTCCATTCAGGTAATTCTGATGTTGTTGTTGTTGTGTCAAGACAGTGATCTTCTTCCAGGAACATCAGGTCAATCTTCTGCTGTCCAGAATCAGGTGGTTTGTCTTCGTCTGGCATCTCAGCTGAGACCTGTCCTCTATGGGTTGTAAGGCCCGTGAAATTGGTCCAATCTGCCGGTTCGCCAATACACAGGGAAGGTCACACGTGTTCTGTCCTTATTCATGCAAAGTATTGGTTGGTTAAATTTGTAATATATTAATCATATATTTACTCGTTTATTTCATCTGACTCCATAAATGAAAGGTTTTAATAATATCTGTGCCTCACTAAAAGTGAGCGAATGTTTGACTATTCCTTTAACCATTAAGTGAACAAAGTCAAAATCAGTTAGAATAATCAAATGTAACAATTTATTATGTCAGGTAAATGTATCATGCCAATTTCATAATCAATTCAAAGATAATCGATACAAAACATCAAATGCTCAGGAATACAGAGAAGATGCAAACCCAACTTTAAGAAGTACATGAGGCTGAGAGATTTCTCCCTCAGCCTCGCGGGCCGACCTCAAGTACAGGAAAGGCCTCGAACTCTCTGCTGCATCTCCTTAAATAGCCAGACCTCTTTTACATGGAAACGTGCTAACAAAAGAAATTTACATGCAGTGGTCGCACCTTAATGGGGGTTGGTGAACATTTGCTTGAGATAACCACCTTCTTTTCTAAGTCAGTTGTCCATAAATTCTTAAAACCTTATTACCTTTTATTTTATCTATCTGGATATGAGATATCTGTACCACTCACTTTGAGACATTTCAAATGACACCAAAAACATAACAGTCAATGATAAAACATTCACATTAAACCATATTCCTGTGTGAGTTATTAGTAGTTTGTGGAAGTGAGGTTGTGTGGGGACCCTTTGTCTCAGAATAGGGCCTCAACCAGTATTTTCAGTCTTACAGATTCCCTCCTTGATCCCGTGGGTCACATTCTGATGAACACTTACGGGGTCACAGTAAGACGTTTGTTATAATCCTTGAAGATGCAGCACAAAAATTGTTTTTGCAATTTTGGCATCTGTAGAAGCTCAGTGGGCTGTGTTCACCTGCAGTACACCTGTTCTCACCAGGTGTATAGCTTGAGTCCGGCAGGTGGATGGATGCGTTCAGGTTCTCTTCCTGTATTCCTGTGACGTGAGCAAAGTTCATAGAGTCAATCTGGACCTCTTGTGACTTGATCAGTTAACGTGTCATTCCTTCTTGGGGAAACTTCCGCTTCCCTGGCACCTTCTCCACGATGAGGATCTGACCCTCCTCGACCCATCCTGTCACCTCCAGCGGTACGGTGGTCTGGGCAGACCTCAGTGGATGAAGGGGTTCTCCTTTGACACCTGAAAAGCATCTTAAATGTCCGATTCACGATTGAGCACATATATGAACTTACAGTCGTAAGGAAATGCATAGGAATGCATAATGCAAAATCATGTCATGTTCAATGTAAAATACCATGTTCATGTCAGCAAATGTGAGTGGTACATTTGGTCTCATTAATCACCTGATTTTTAATTACCATTCCAACAGTACTCCTATAGTGGGTCAATGAAGGACAAAGGAAGATCTTATAAGCTCTTATCCTGTTTCTAGAAATATTTCAATAAATGGCATTCTAACAAATCAACCAGTGCTGGGTTAAATCAACATTTCATGAAGAGTGTCAGCTAAATTTTGGTCTAACCAAACATAGAGATTCAATTGAATTAGTGTCCAAAAACATTGTTGTGAGTAAAATGGACAATATACAAATAAGCAGAAATCAAAATAAGTTTCAGAAATTAAAATCAAAAGATTCAGAAATGTTTTCTGAATTACTCAAAGAAATAAGCAGAAATCAAAATTAAAATCAAAATAAGTTTCAGAAATGTAGCAAGTGGTCGGTGTAAACCAATCAATGGTTTTGTGTGAGAGTGTTTTTTAGAATGTCAGAGTGTGTGTGTGTGTGTGTGTGTGTGTGTGTGTGTGTGTGTGTGTGTGTGTGTGTGTGTGTGTTACATTAGTTGGCAGTTTGTTGTGGATAGCGTATGCTGTTCTTTGTGTCTCTGTTAGACAATGATCATGAGATCAACTCCACCCTGTGTGTGTGAAGCTATCTGGTCTACCCCAGGAAATGATGCTGTGAGGGTATAGTGATGGAGGGGTGTGTTCAGTGTTCATGTCTAGGAGATGGGTGGAATCTAATCTATAACAATTGTGTTGCAAATTTCGATCCAGTTCTAAACTGGGAGGCCATATTTATGCAGTGATGTGACAGTGTGACGTGTGAAAAGGCCTTTTATAATGTCTTTTCACCCATCTCCCGAGTCTCAATTCCGCTGTCATGGATTTGCTCCAGGTGGACTCCACCATTTTGCAGAAGTAAGCCTGAGACAGAAAACAGAGGAGAGCGAACCACAGATAATTCCAATATTTTAAAGCATTAAATTCAGACGTGTGGAATTCTTTTACTTGTTCCATTATCATGTAAGTTGCCATTTTAATTGTAGATGTCACATGAAACCGAGTTTCATTGACCAAGTCTGAATTGTTTATTATATTACATTTAGTTGTTGCACAATTGTTTGCTATTACCTGTGCCACAATTCTAGCCGTGTTTTTTAACGGTGAAAAATAAATGCAGACCTCTACCCTTTTTTGGCACTGGGTAGCACACAAACGAAATTCTGTTTCAGAAATTGACGATTTCGAATTGACGAAAGTCACACTTCTACAATTATTGTCCTGCTCGGCGAATGTAATATAATGTTTATTATAATTCAAGTTATAATATAATTATAAGATCTACATTCGCTGTTTCTCTTTTTTCTTTTCTAGGTTTCAAATACCTTTTCTTCTCATTTAGTCTTTTTAAATGGCTATTTTAACGTTTGATTCTTCTATTTACTCTTTTTAATTTGTATTTTACCCGCTCAATTTAGGAAACTATATCGCTCCGAGTTCCTCACCAAGGTCTCCTTAACAAGTGGTCAGTTCCGAAGATCAGGAGCTGAGGCAGTTGGCTAAATATCTAGGACTTTGCCGTACACGCGCAACAATCAAAGATATATTGTATAGCCCCCTTGGATGCCCTTCAAGAACTCAATTCAATCTTATCATTAAATTAGAACCGAAGTCATCGGAAGCGTCCAAGCTAGGTTAACCTAGTCAGACTAACCCTTCCCCTCATCCGAGTCGCCCGCACACTCCCTGATATCAGTTATTAGCCGTCGCTAACCTCTGACGCAACCTTGTAGCAATATACGAATCCATTCATCTTATTTGGGAAAAACAAATCTCAGAGTAATTCAGAATAAATTCAAACGTGAGAATTTAAGATTTTTGTTCAAAATTCAGAGTTGTTACGTTCTCTGACGCGTCTCTGGAACGTTGAATATGACAAGGTTTTGTTTTCAGATAGACACACGTGTTTAATTCAGTTTACACAGGACACATGGCCTAGAATACAACATCTACAACCTTTTTACCTAAGTGTTCCAAACACCCACAGCAAACCAATAGAATACAACATCTATATCACCTTTGCCTAAGTGTTTCAACCACACTTACAGTAAAGTAATCCTGTGTTTAAAGAATACACTTTAACTTAGCCTATGTGCATGTTGTAGCACAAACAACCAAATTGTGTTCTATGTGCTTTTCTGATACTTCTAATATCTGTTTCATACAATTCATGCAAATGGAGACTTTCCCTCCCAGTCAGCCAGTGACACAAAACAGGGGTTAAGCGTTTTGGGCGCAGCATGGTTTTAGCATTTAGCATTAGCCTTGAGCGTTTTGAAAACAACATGGACAATAGCATTTAGCATTAGCCTTGGGCGCAGCATGGCTTAGCATTTAGCATTAGCCTTGGGCGCAGCATGGCTTAGCATTGACACTAGAATTTTGCATTAGCCTTGAGCGTTTTTAGCCTGTAAATCATATCATCCTGTTTTCCCAAAATTTTATTTTTATAAACAATGCATCGATCTGCCTTTTATTTATAAAATCACGTGTTTTCTGATCGTTTACAAACTTAGATTTTTCTTTCTCTGTTTTCAGTTAGTTTGCTCTTCACGTGTTGCTGGTTTGTCTTTAACAAGCCCAGATACAACAATGGCCGGAAAACATGCGGTTGATTTGAAAACTTTTAGGCTTTACTTTTTCGGCTCTTCATCGAGTTATTAATTATTTGGAAGATGTTATTCTCACTTTAGGTTTCGCTTCCTGTTGCTTCGGCAAAACAAGGAGATCTTTACAATCTAATCTTTCTTCATCTGGCTGCGGCCTCACGCTTCTAAACAAAGGGTTTTAATTCCAAACCCGTAAACAATGCAACATTTCTTCAACACTTCTAAAAATGCAAAGAAAATTGACTTACCACAGCCACGGAAGAAAGAGAAGATGTTCAAAACCTCTTGTTGATTTTAAAATCACAATACTTGCTGAAAAGGACGTTTCTCGTGAAACTGCTTTGTTTTGAGATCACGTCGAGGTCACCATTTTGTAAGGCCCGTGAAATTGGTCCAATCTGCCGGTTCGCCAATACACAGGGAAGGTCACACGTGTTCTGTCCTTATTCATGCAAAGTATTGGTTGGTTAAATTTGTAATATATTAATCATATATTTACTCGTTTATTTCATCTGACTCCATAAATGAAAGGTTTTAATAATATCTGTGCCTCACTAAAAGTGAGCGAATGTTTGACTATTCCTTTAACCATTAAGTGAACAAAGTCAAAATCAGTTAGAATAATCAAATGTAACAATTTATTATGTCAGGTAAATGTATCATGCCAATTTCATAATCAATTCAAAGATAATCGATACAAAACATCAAATGCTCAGGAATACAGAGAAGATGCAAACCCAACTTTAAGAAGTACATGAGGCTGAGAGATTTCTCCCTCAGCCTCGCGGGCCGACCTCAAGTACAGGAAAGGCCTCGAACTCTCTGCTGCATCTCCTTAAATAGCCAGACCTCTTTTACATGGAAACATGTGCTAACAAAAGAAATTTACATGCAGTGGTCGCACCTTAATGGGGGTTGGTGAACATTTGCTTGAGATAACCACCTTCTTTTCTAAGTCAGTTGTCCATAAATTCTTAAAACCTTATTACCTTTTATTTTATCTATCTGGATATGAGATATCTGTACCACTCACTTTGAGACATTTCAAATGACACCAAAAACATAACAGTCAATGATAAAACATTCACATTAAACCATATTCCTGTGTGAGTTATTAGTAGTTTGTGGAAGTGAGGTTGTGTGGGGACCCTTTGTCTCAGAATAGGGCCTCAACCAGTATTTTCAGTCTTACAGGGTGAAGTTGTGAAGTACCAGTGGCGTAGCTCTCAGCATCACTGATGCACACAAGCCCTCACAGCACGTCAAGCTGCAAACCGTGTGAGAGACCCTAACCTAACCTACCCTAACCTAACCTACCCTAACCTAGCCTACCCTACCCTACCCTAACCTACCCTAACCTAACCTACCCTAACCTAACCTACCCTACGCTAACCTAACCTAACCTAACCTACCCTAACCTAGCCAACCACTCGAAACATCCTGACAACCACATACCAATGCATGAAAAAACACTCAGAAGAGTCCAGCAACCGCAAAGCAACACGCTAACAACCGCACAGAAAACCTTGGCAAACGCATGTCAACAATCAAGAAACCACACAAAACATCCCAACAACAACCACGACGCAAAGCGCTAAAAACCACTTCAAACAACCTAGAAACCGCATATCAGCGCATTGACAATCACCAGAAACATCCTAACAACCAGACAACAATGTGCAAAAGACTTACTGAAGAAAATAAAACTTACTCTATAAAAATAAAATTGGCTCTACAAAATAAAACTTACTCATAGAGCTATAAGCTTACTCTATAACTATATACAGTATTGACATACATCTGTCCCGCTGGGGATACTCCATGTGACGCTGTGATGACTCAGTGTCTGGGCTTCTTTCTTCGGGGTTCCTCAGGCTGGGGCTCTTCACTGATGTCCACATGGATTCGAGGAGCGCAGCTTCTGCTGGTTGTGGAGCAGCTCTCAGCGATCAGGACGTGTCCATCAGGCTGCTCCGTCTCCACCACTGAAGGGCGGTTGAGTGCCTCCCACAGCCGCTGCTTGATCTTCAGTCCCAGTTCAAGACTGTAGCGACGGCGCCGTCCACTGCGTGTCTTCAGCATGGGCTCCACCACAGAGCGGTAGATGTCCTGATATTCCCCCACGCTGTAGCCGTGGATGGAGACAGGCTCTTCCTGCTGACACACGTCCACTGAAGAGACCCAGGCTGCTGGACGTGGACGGATGTCAGGAAGGATGGCAGCGTTCTTCACGTAACGCTCTTCCAAACCTGGAGCTTCCTCAGAGATACAGCTGTAAGAGTGATCTAACCTGATTACAGCTGCCAGCTGTGAAAGCTCACAGGAGTCTGGACTGGAAGAGATGCTCTCCAGCAAGAATCCCCTCAGGTGTTTGGGAAGAGCCCTGGTTCTTCTCGGGTGACGCTGCTCCATGATGATGACTGGAGAAACACTTTCCAAACTGGACAAACTGATAAAACTTACCAAATTGTAGAGTTGTAAAGAGTTTGTAGCACGTGTGATCAGGCTTCAAGGCTTCAGAAAAAGTTGTGTTGATTTCAAATATCAACTCGATATTATTCAACTGACATAGAATGATGAGGCTCATTTAAATGTAAACAACACTTGATATCAGCAGTAAGTCTATCAGAGCAGCATGAGCTCTATGTTACATGTACTATATTACCTTATATATATATATATATATATATATATATATATATATATATATATATATATATATATATATATATATATATATATATATATATATATATAGCTCTGTAATCTATATACAACACAGGTTTGACTACATATTTTAGATACGCTAATTATATTTGCTTCAACTGGCTTTTCCTTTTTAATAAGCCTGCCTGCACACAGTTTAAATGCAAAATGATAATAAAGGAAAACAAAATCCTAAAATGATCTGTTATAAATCTCCGACAGTTAAACAAATAGTTTAAAACAGACCTGCTGTGAGCTACAAAGTTTTAATATATAATATATGGTTTTATTGAAGCCATCAGTTTGCATTATTTCTTTCAAACGACTTAAATATTTGTATTCAGGTGCATATTTTGCAGTACACGTAAAATATGTTTTTTCTGTATACACACAATGTACAACAGTTTTATATGTATCTGTCATTTTAATACAATTACATCAGTTGTTTCCATCATTAAAGCAGTATACTGTTCATTGTACATTTAAAATTACAATTTGATTGTTATGGTTCACAGTTTAAAACTCTTTATGTGAACACTTAAAAAATGGGAAAATGATTCCGAAAAATACTTCTGGAACCAGATGTGCATACGCTCTTTGAAGGCTGTGTCTGAGATCGCCCCTATACCCTTAAATAGGGCACTTGTTATGTGCAAAAGCCATTTGTAGTGGTGTCCAAAACCACAGTGGGCGATATTGAGTGCGCTCATTCCATCCCATAATGCACTGCAATAACGAGTGGACAACCGCACTGTGTCCAAAATCAAATACTTCCCTATATATAGTAATGCGAAAAAAAGTATGGCAAAATAGTAGTACACCTATGTCCGAATACATAGTATTCGATAAACAGTAGGCCTACTAACATGAGCTGCTATTTTTGCAGAGATTCTGTAGAGCGGGTTCAAGGGACACTTTGATATCCCATGGGGCCACAGGAGATGATTTATAAATGAAAGTGAAGCGAAGCAACTGAAGCTGGCAGGTCACGTGAGTGTCTGAAATCGCATTTGTGAAAGTGTCTTTGAGGGAACAGCCATTAGTGCCAGTTGTCCAAGACACGTGGGCGTTATCGAGTGCTCTCATTTAATCCCACAGTGCACTGCAATGACAAGTATAATCGATGTACACTCGATAGCTAGAGAGTACCCATAATAAACGGTGACGGTCACGCCAAATTCATTTCCATGTCTCTCCAAAAGATGGCACCTGTCCCTGAATCATCCATCCATTTTCCAAACCGCTGGTCCAATGTGGGTACATCGTAATATCATACAGGCATAAATCCCATTTTATTCATTATTAAATTGTTTAATTAAGGTTTATACGTGCTAGTTTCCATGATAGAGTTCAAGATAAATCTTTTCATTACTACTGGAGCTGCCATTTTGCTACATTTCAAACTATCAGACTGGTAACCCGAAGGTTGCCGTTTCGATTCTCACCTAACCCCCAACCGCTCCACGGGCGCCACAGCAAAAATGGCTCCTAATGTGTGTGCACTTACTTAGAAGGGTTAAATGCCCAGGACAAATTCTGAGTATGGGTTAACATACTTGGCCATCACACTTTCTTCTTTCTTTTTCTTCTTAGAGAGTACCCATAATGCACTTTGACGGTCCCGCTGAATGAATTCCCGCCGCTGTGTCTCACAGAAGATGGCGCCCGCAGCTGAATTATCCATCCATCCATTTTCCATTGTGGGTACAGAATAATAACAAACAGGTATACATTCCTTTTTTATTGATTATTAAATTGTATAATTAAGGTTTATACATGCTAGTTTCCATTCAAGATACACCTTTTCATTACAACATTTCAAATTATTATTGAACAGCAAGCACAGATTATGCAAAAGCGGCAGCCCTTCCAGCGTCAGCCTCACTCGTTTTCATTCACTCCTTCAGGTGAACTATATTAGTGGAGTAATGTAGGGAATGGACCCTTTTCACAGACATTGATGATGCGTTTTAATGGTCATCAGCATCGTAAATTCTGCAACGTTTTTTATATTTGATTTTTTTAAAATGTATGTACATTTATAACATTATACTTCGTATTAAAGCAGCACTAGGTAACTTTTCAACCTTTATAATATATTTTCAAGACTCTTGTGATGATACATCGACTTACAATAGGTTGAATGACACGTCTGCCATAGCCTGACGGGGTCTGTATCGTTTTTAATCGTACTTTTAAACTTCGGGTTTCGGGTAGTAACCCGAGAACAAAAAGAACTACAAAATTCGACCGCTTTACGGCATATACGTCACTTCCACCACCACCCCCACTTCCTTAAATTCGGACGTGCGAGCCAAACTATCATTTGTTTGCCGAATGTTATAGTCATGGCCGAAGCAGCACAGAAAAATAAGAAAGCAAAGGTTTTGTCGGAGGAAAGCAAAAAGAGGAAGCGAGAAAGTGATCGGATTAAAGGCAGGACGAGGATCAACATTGGGCCAGCGTTTGCTCGTTGGCGTGAGTGAAGGAGGAGGGGCTACATTCTTGCAAGTAAATACATATGATAAGACATACAAAATCATATTTTAGGATACCTAACATGTCTGTGATATTTGTTTATTTGTCTTGCCTCAAGCTATAATGCAAATCAATTTTTCAAATTTGCAGATTGTTTATTGTTTATTTAAAAGGATCCCCATTAGCTGACGCCAAGACGACAGCTAGTCTTCCTGGGGTCCAAAGAATACATACAAAACCCAATAATTACAATCACAATTACTCCAAATATATCATATGTAAAATAAAATAATGAAAAACAACATAGCACATAATACAACCTCACTCAACCAAGCCAGACAATATTATGATATTGAAACCAAATACAGTCTTAGTCTTTTTTTAAAACCAATTTTTCCCTTGATTTCACGAACCCCAACTGGAAGATTGTTCCAAAACACAATTGACCTATAAAAAATGGTCCTCTTCATAGAGTCAGATTTAGGTAGGGGTAAAGAAATCTGACGACTATTCACCCCTCTTGTGTAATGTGAATGCATATCTGAATGGTAAATTATATTATCATAAAAAAATGTTGGAGTCCGAGTATTAATAATTCTATGAAGGTATACTAACATATTAACAGACAGTCTATCCTTGACCATCAGCCAATCAAGACGTTCATGCATCACTGCAACACTAGTTCTCGAAGAACAACCAAGAACCAGTCTTGCAGCCTTGTTTTGAGCCACTTGTAATTTTTTTAAATGACTACTTGATGCAGCAGACCATACAACAGAACAGTAATCCAAATGACACAAAACCAATGTACAAACAACACGACTAAACAGATGTGAATTTAGAAACTGTGCACATTTACGCGTAACTGCAACAGCTCTACCCATTTTAGAAACAACTGTGTTAATGTGATCAGACCATGACAATGTGGAATCAAGCCAAAGTCCAAGAAGCTTCACCTTTTTTACCTGCTGTATATTTTGACCATTTACTTGTATATTAATTTTAGGATTATCAGATACTCTATACTTAGAACCAAATATTATACTCTTAGTTTTGGAAATATTTAGAACAAGTTTATTTGTTTTGATCCATTTATACAATTTGCTAATCTCACAAGACAGAACCTGATTAAGCTCTGAACATGTAGAGGCTGCATAATAAAGAGTAGTATCATCAGCAAACAGGAATTATCCATATAAAGGAATTATCTTACCCTCCTTCCAAAGTTTTGGACACTCACCACCAATCAGACATCTATTAAAAATGTGACAGATTGGTTTAGAAATATGTCCAGCCGATAACTTCAACAGCCGACTATCCAAGTTGTCTCAACCAGCAGACCCACCAACAGTCAAAGATCTCAACAACATTTCCACCTGCACAACATTAACCTGATGAAATTCAAAACTACACAGTTTATCTTTCATAATACACCTTTCAATTATGATTCATCTATGGTAGCTTGATATTGTAATATTGACGATATATGGTTATTACCTACCACTCAAACATTGAATTGAAGTATCATATAAATTCTGTAAAACAGGAACCAATAGACTAGGCTACTATAATGACGCTGGTTTGTAAACGTGAGCATCGCGATCATTTGGCGTTTGAAAAAAAATAAAACCCATGAAATTATATTCATATGACATGCTGAAACATATGCCACTGTACCTGGGATGAAGACATTTCACACGCGACGCAAGCAGAACACCTGTATGTGAACTCCATAGACAGGTGAACTCCTCCTGCAGTGTTCAGGACTATCATAGTTATCATGTCAACAAATGTACGTGCGATACATCCCCTGATGTAGAATGACAGAGTTTACGACAGTAGTAGAGGACAATACTGTTTCCCAACTGTAGGGGGACCCCGAGAGCAAAACCTACCTAGTGCTGCTTTAACATTTGCATCAAATTACAAAAAACTATTTAACACTGCTGTGAGGGTGTTTCTAATACAGCAGATGGAAGTGACGGTAAAATTGACATCTTTCTCTCTTCTGATTGCCGTTATCCATCTCTCTCTGTTTCTTCCTTTTTTTGAAAGACTATTGAGGATTTTTTTCTATATATAGACATTTTGTACATTATGTAGTCTCTCATTCACCGCTATAGAAGTTTACCCAACTATGACGACTTCCACTTTTGAGAAACCCGAAAATGTGCAAAAGGGTCAATAGTGAATGAGGGGTGATTACGAAAATGTTGGTTGGCTGCTTTTTTATTTTATTTCAACGATAAGACGTGACAAAGAATATGAATGATAACATTAATTAAACGTTTTTAATTCAAACATACTGTTGACGAAAATATCATAAAGGAAAAAATACGTTGCAAAGAAATGATGACACTGACAAGAGGAAGAGGAGTAAAAATGTCACAGTGTGTCTGTCATGAAGGCTGTAAATGCTGAATTGTGCAGGTGTTGCTGTCCAGAATCAGGTGGATTGTCTTCAATCATGCAGTAGCATTCGTTGACATCAGTAATGAGAGGCAAGTGATACACAGATAGACACGTTTCTTCTTCTGAACTCTTTAATAACCTCTTCATTGGATGTTGAGCTCATAACTGGTAGATCACAACCCTAAAAAGGGGTTGCAGGTCGATTATCATGTTCAAAAATGAATCGAGTTTGTGAATCAAAAGCAGAGCACTCTTTAAACTGGCCTTCAGGAAATCAAGCTCACAGACGTTAAAGGGACAGTTCAGTCAAAAGCAAAAATTTGTCATCATTTACTCACCGCCATGTTGCTCCAAACCTTTATGCCTTTATTTTTTCTGTGAAACACAAAACTAGCGTGAAAGTGTGAAACGCTTTCAAAGCCTGTGATTAATTATGGTTTATTATTTTAATCAACTCGCATCACTAGTTTTTAACAGTGGTGGACAGTAACAAAGTAATTTTTGGAAGTAGGCTATCTGTTAAACTCACTACATTCCAAAGCATAAGGTCATACTTTTTACTCCACTACATTTCATAAAAGATATTGTTACTCATTATTTTGAAATTTAGAAATCGTCACATGCTCAGACACACAAAAGCGCTGTCCGATCATCCTGTTCAATCAGTTCGCAAATCACATCAAACAATTAATTTGTGAATTGGACTAATTGGATTGCAGCTGTTCTCGAGTCAATAACTCACTGATTCAATGATTCGTTCAGAGCGAGTCTCCAGTGAACGGAATTTACAAGTCTGACTGAAAACTAGCCAAGATCCTCTCTGAGTGTGCGGCTAATGGTGAAAAGGAAGTTACTAATTTAGAATTTTAGGATTAATTATTGTAACTGAAAATATTAAGGTCACAACTGTCAAATGTTTGTGAACTGAATCTGTTCTGTTTAAGGCCACTGAAATGCTTAAAGGTGCTGTATGTAAGAAGGACATCTTTGTGTTTGAACTGGGTAATGCAGTCTCAAGCGGGTTGCCAGGGTTGTGAGGGCACACAACAGGACCGCTAGGAGACTTACACACTACACTGTAAGTTGATGAGTTGATTTTGCCGTGTTTTAATATGCTTCCGTTCAGAGAGATTTTGTTTCTTCTGATTCTTGTTCTACACCTCCCCAAGAACAATGTGGTGATTTTCATGTTGCTTAACTGTTTCATTCTTTAATAATTATATGCCAAAATCATGAATAAATAAAACAGAATTTAAGAATAAAACAGTTGAGCAACATGAAAATCACCACAGTGTTACTTGGGGACATGTAGAGTATTAGCGACAGAATGCGTGAGATTATTAATGTACGAATCATTCAAAGGTCTTCTTTATTTCATATTGGAAAGGGCTGGGCTCATGTTTGTGCTTCAAGCTATGAGTAGTCACATTACATGTACGACACTTGAATGACATTTTCTTGTCAAAATGCAAGCTGCTCCCCCAAATATTACTCGACATAATGTCCTACTTCATAAATCACCCAGTCTGTTATTGAAGACAGTTGCTATAAAAAGCTAATAATTTTTTTTTGCTATTGTCAGTAATGAATAATGTTGTGACACTGTCATGTCAACTCCAAATTTGCTTTGTAAACTGTAAATGCTGAACTAATGAATTTGTGCATGGCTGTACCAACAAGAATTTGAATTATTGTAACACAGAAATAATGCTACTGTGTGGTTGTGAAGGCGTTTCATACTAATAGTCGGTTTAGAATTAACGTGGATGAAAACGAGTCTGTGAGGGATAGATGTAGTCTTTACAATGGCAAGCACTAAAGGTCCTAGATCACGTAATTTTCACAAATCATAACTGCTGTAAAGAAACACAATTGTAAATGTACAACTGTTGACAATATCACAGGTTTCAGGTTCAATTATCATCTCCCAGGAACAATTGTATTCCTTTACTGATATAGGACAAGCTAAATAAACATTGCCAAAACCAAAACTAACCACATGTATAGATCCCATACCCACTACACTAAGGGTTGCTCCCTGTAGCAGGAGAGTCTGTCCTCAATATTATAAACTCCTCCTTTTCTCTAGGTCGCATCCTGCGACCCTTGAAGCTGGCAGTTATTAAGCCTCTCATTAAAGCTACACTATGGGTGGGTTGCACCAACAAGGATTAAATTAAACTCAGTTTAGAGGCTAATCTAGGATTTGTTGCTCTAGGCTCTATTTTAAATCGAGTTGTGTTGCACCACTTAATTTTAAACCCAGATTAACAAATCGGGGATTAGAATTTAACCTGCGATTAAAACCTCCATTTACTATTAATTTTCACCACCATGATGGATTTGACATTGACAGCAACAATACTAATATTCAGTTTCCTTCTTTATTGACCACCAGAAACTCTCTCTCTGACATAAGTAGCTCTTGCCAATAAAGGAAATAAACTTGTAAAATGTCAGCTGTCTTTATAAAGCGTTACATAGAGAGACCGTTACTGATCAAGCAATGAAAACAGCGTGTGCGTAAAATATATCAATTAATAATGGAGTATATTGTGGCAGTGTAATTTATGACAAAACAACTGTCATGATTTGCGGAGTGACCATCTCCGCTCTTGACAGCGCCGCCCATCCCGTTTGATCGCGATCACTGCACTCACCTAATCTTCACCGCTGCCATCCATGCTAAATATAGTCCTGTTAAAATATTGTTTGTCCCACGACACCGAGGTGAGTGACGGATCTGCATCCCAGACTCGATAGCAGGCGTTAACTCACGGGGCCATCACGGGGACATTCACACTCTAAAGGCTCAATTCGCCTTATTTTTCATTTTTATTAGTAAAAAACACCTCTCTGAGACCTGACGACACACCATCCACTGTTTCTATCTCTGTTCAATCATCCGCATAGTTTAATTGTAGGTGCACTTTACTTTATTTAAACCTCCTCACATGCAAGTTTAAAATGAATCCATAATTGAGATTTAAATCTGAGTTTAAAGTGATGGAGCAACAGGATTAAAGTTAATCCAGGTTTATTGTGAAAATAAATCCAGGATTAAAGTCATGGTTTAAATGTAAGCCTGCTTATTTTTAAACAAGGTTTAAAGTTTGGTGCAACAGAATTATTAGATAAACCTTGATTTAATCTAGATTTAAGATTAATCCTTGTTGGTGCAACCCACCCTATGTAACTTTTTTAGTTTATTCTTAGCTAAAAACACTTAGTTCTTTCAAAAATATATGTGCTCATTAATGTATATTTACTTCTTTCAAGTAATAAAGTATTCTCGTAAGTTTATGATATGCCATTGAAAATACATTCGGGTGAGGGGATTCAGATGCGGGTCGCCATGTTGCCCCTCCATCTTGAAAGTACATTAGCCAAAGAGGGACATACCCGTAAATTCAAGCTTCGCCTTTCGCGTTTTAACACTCGATGGCACCGTGTCGAATGTGGATAAGGTCGAACTGGAAGCCATGTTAATCTTGGACTACCGTTGGAGTTAAAACGAAATCGGAATTGAGAGGAATAGAAACTAATATTCACTGCTAGATGGGGGAAAATATCACACAGTGTAGCTTTAAGAAACCACAACTAGACTCTGATGAATTAGCAAACTACAGACCCATCTCAAATGTTCAGTTTGTCTGAAATATTAGAAAATGTTGTGCATGCTCAATTATGCTCCTTTCTGCAGAAAAATGGTATCTGTGGAGAATTTCTGTTAGTTTCCAGGCGCCATCATAGCACAGATATCAGAAATGACTTCTAGAATCTGACCAAGACTGCATTTCAAGCCTAGTTTTACTCGATACTGCTGCTTTTGACACTATAGATCATGATATTCTCTTAGAAAGATTACAAAAGTACATTGGTATTCAGGACAGGCTTTAAGATGTTTTAGATATAAGCTGTCTGACTGCAGCCAATTTGATTGTTTAAATGAAGGACAATAAAATGAAGCACTGTTACCCCATCCTCTACAGTTAAAGATCTGGGCCCGTATTTATCAAGCTTCTCAAAGTGCCATTTTAGTCTCAAGTGATTAGAATTCATGAAATTTACTCCTACTTTCAAACTTAAGCATAAAAGCAAATTATCAAATTTCTTAAAGCTAAGAATCACTTTTACTCTCCCAGTTATTTAAGACAGCTCGAGAGGTCTCTCAAGTGGTTAGGAGTTGCCAGTAGGGGCTTGTGATGGCACTGAGGAGATAGAGACGTGCGCAAATCTTTTTAGAAGAGGAAGAATGTTTTTGAAATGTTTGACAATGAGCAGTTAATCAAATGGTATCGTTTGGACAGAGCAGGCATCATCTTTGTCAGCGCTGGATAATGTTGGGCTGAACTTGCCTTTTATAACGTTTCGCTGTTCAACTAATTCAGCAAGCAGTAGCGCTTCTTCCTCCTGCCAGTTTGGTTTTCTTTTAGAATCCATAATGGCTGATTATATCCAAAAATCTAGGCCATATATAGGCAGGTCAGTTAACAGCACACCAGTTTAAAAAATGTAATTAAGACATGGTGGAAAAAATGTTTATCTTTAAATTTCAAATGTGTATATTATAATATTCTCTTGAAAATGATTTATTGTCAAATATGTGTTGAATGTATACTCCTCTTAGGAATTTCACCATTCAATGTGAATTAATCTGAGAATATTCTGAAATAAGGCAATCTATTCAGTGATTGGTTCATCCCTATGACATCCAAAATCCTGTTTGTGGCACAGCAAAGTGTCGTAAATCAACTCTAAGACTGACACATAAGATTTAGCCCTACACTTCACTTCACACCAACAATGAAAATTCTGTCATCATTTACTCACCCTCAAGTTGTTTCAAACCTGTATGAGTTTCTTTGTTCTGCTGAACACAAAATAAGATATTTTGAAGAATGTTTGTTACAAAGCAGATAGAGCAACCATTGACTAATAACTTTTAAGCACAGCTTTGGGCCAATAATTTTTTTACTCTTAAGTCAATTCTTTAGCAGTGTTCTTGTGAGTAATTCTCAGATGCTTGATAAATACGGGCCCTGGATGTTCGTAGATCTAGGTTACGAAACATGTGACTTGTTTCTGATGCAGAGAAGTTTCATCCATTCATGACCTCAAAGGCTAGAATATGAATATGTAGTACTAGGTGATTGTCCATGTAGCTAAATATGATCATATCACAATTTTACTGTGGCTACCTGTTAAGTTTCATAACAACTGCGAAATATTGCTACTTAAGCCCTAAACTAACCTTTAACTAACCATGTCTTGTATTACTTTAGAGCTGTATGTTGGTGCTGTATGGACATTACTTTTTGCCAGAGGACGGATGAACTTCCTCTGATGAGTTTGGAGTTTTTCTCAGAAATCTCATCCCTAATTTCTTTGACAGTCACCTCTGTGTTCTTGATTTTAATATTTGAAACATGCATTTTCTGTAAAGTTTGATATGATGTTTTGTGATATGTACAAATAAATGTGAGCTGAATAAGAATGGAAAAACACAAACATGGTTTCAATTGCTGGTTAATAATAGTAAATATGAACCAACTCTCACTTTGTGACACACAGAGACACTGTAAGAGATGAAAATATTCATATATTCATAGATCAGTCATATCACACAAGGTGACCTGTTACACTAGACTAAATTACATTTTATTCTATTATAGTTGTATACTGTATATATGAATAAAACAATCTACTTACAATATAGTTTCTCGAATTTATAATGTGGATCACTCTTTAGATTCCAGAAAAGATTCACGTCTGACTGTCTTAGTTCATTCCCAACCAGATTCAGTTCTCTCAGGTGTGAGGGGTTTGATCTCAGAGCTGAAGCCAGAGCAGCACAACCTTCATCTGTTACTCCACAACATCTCAACCTGTAGAGAACAATGACGCTGTGTAAACAGTGTGTAAAATTGCCAGTTTATTAAAGGTTTCAATAATGTGTGATGTGATTTGAATGTACTGACAAGCATCGCCACATACTTTCGCACTACACTGTATTATAAAGGATGCTGTTTTTTCATGAACTTGAGGTGAAATTAACACACAGTGCTGTAACTAGGACTATATGGAGCCCAGAGCCGCTGAAAAACAGAGTTGCGACATGCTTTGATCTCACCGTCACGTGGTTCATGGAGCTCTCAATAGTTTCAAACAACTCTGAGCTGTCAATCACTTTGAATGTGTTTAAGCAGGATAGACAGCAGTTTCACTATATTTGCAGAAATGTTTGGTAAATATTAACTCATAATGTGCATTGATTACTACACTGACGATATTTACAGTAGTATTTATTCCGGAGAGTGACAAAGAGACAACAACACCTTAGGGTGTTTCACACCTAGTTCGTTTGAGCCCTCCAAACACACTCGGAGTGGTTCAGTGTGTATATGTGAACAAGCCAAGTGATCTCCGACCCCCCTTAAAGGACCCAAAAGTGAACCGTCCTCAGTGCTCAATGGTTTGATTTCTTTGTGATATGTGAAAGCGATGAGGTCCCGGTCCACTTTACGTTTCGTTTCAACATGTGTACCTGGAGGCTTGCCATACCTGCCGCCATGTTCCATCACTGCTGAAAACAACACAAAACTTCTCACCATGTCAGGTGGGCGGGTGGTGTGGTCTCAGAAGGAGACCTCTGCATTTCTTGATATTTGGAAAGAGGATTGCATTTAACTGCAACTATCTTCAACACACAAGAACATAAAAGTGTTTCTTTTGTTTTCTCATAAACTGAAGGAAAGAGGCTAGAGGTGTGCGACATCACAATTTTAGATCGTGAATGATTAAAATGTCTCCAAGATCTGCTTTTGAAGAAATATCCTACTATCCTGAATTTCAGTAGTTTTAATAAGAATCAATGTATAATTTATACAGTGAAGTCTATATAGTGTTTCATTTTTACATTCGTTTATTCAGGCCATGTCCACAATAATGCGTTTTCATTTGAAAACGTATATTTTTCTCTTCGTTTTGGCCTTCCGTCCACACTGATACGGCATTTTAAAATGTAGCTTTTTGAAAAGCTCTCCAAAGCGGATACATTTGAAAACGCCGTCTTCGTGTTGTAGTGTGGACTATGAAAACTGTGATATTTTGAAAACAATGACGCACATTTAGTCATGTGACGCATATTGTAAAATGAAAGCGCCATTTTCAAATGTATCCGGATTAATGTAGACGTAGCCTCAGTTTCTTACTTGAATGCTGATGTTAAATACACATACTGAAAAATAAAGCACTGTTTATTTCATTTGAATATTATGTTGTGTATTTGTACTGTGCATTTTTGTTCTTTTAAAAAATATTTTCTTTTAATAAAGATTTTTATCTTCGCCCACTATGGCCTACAGGGTCTTTCTTTTTTCTGTTATATTGTATCATCTTGTAAGGCTACATTTTTAGAATAGGGAAATTAGTCTGGCTACGGGTTCTCTTTTGAGTCCACTATATTGTGAACACCATAAGGACTGAGGTCACTTTTGGCTGGTTCCCTTCTGGTTCACTTTAAGTGAACTGGGTTTGGTTCTTTTAAAATGAAAATTAGCCCATGATTTACTCATCCTCAAGCCATCCTAGGTGTGTATGACATTCTTCTTTCAGACGAATACAATTGGAGTTATATAAAAAATATTCTGGCTAATCCAAGCATTATAATGGCAGTGAATGGCATTTGGAAGGTGGTCTGGTGGAAGCTAGATATTTTACTTTATAAAGTTTTAAATGTGGACATTTTTTCTAACACAAATGCATCGCTTCGCTTCATAAGGTCTTTATTAACTCCCAGAGCCGCATGGAGTACTTTTATTATGGATGGATGCACTTGAGATTCAAATTTTGGGCTCCCATTTATTTTTTTATTTATTTGTCAGGGACAATGCAGCGCACATAATTACATACATAATTATCATAGACAAAGCCATAACAAAAAATGTGTAGATGTGTTGCATAAAAGGTTTCTGGCCAATAGGCTAATTTGCAACCCCAGTAACTGTAACTCTATTTGCTGTAACTCTATGGCGCGGCTGCTACTTCCGGGAACTATTGAGAGTCTCCACGAGCCGCCATTGCTGTAAAAAAAAACGTTCCATTGGAGTCTATGGAGTTGTCGCAACTCTCTCTCTCTATGGCTCTGGTCAGGCCTTTCTAAAAACATATACCCAATATATTTACACAACCACATTACACAAGACAACACATCACATCCAACACAGACGATACATTACAACCAAGATAATTCAAAGTCCACATATTTGATTTTCTTTCAGCCAGTGTTTCACCTTTCTATTAAATGTTTTCAGGTCTGTTTCTGTTTTTATTTCCGTTGGCAAATCATTCCAAAAATGGGTCCCTATCACTGAGAAACTTGACTGACCAAAAGTGGTTTTGCGCCCCTCTGCTATGCAGTTGCATTCACTGCCATTATAATGCTTGGATTAACCAGGATATTTTTTTAATAATACTCAGAGTGTATTCGTCTGAAAGAAGAATGTTATATACACCTAGGATGGCTTGAGGGTGAATAAATCATGGGGTAATTTTCATTTTTGGGTGAACTATCCCTTTAAGTGTAACTTTATATGAATTAAATGTAGGGGAGCGCGGGGCACAACCTAACGCGGGGTTAGTTGTAACGCGCATGTTTTAACCCTTTCCACACATGCCAGAATCACAAAACTTAGTGTATTTACTAGTTGCCATATCAACATTATTTAGAGAAAAAATAGCGCCAAATTAAAAAATCTCTGGAAGATATTACTAAACATGTATTTAACCATAGCAAAAGAAAAAATTCTTACTTAAAGGGTTAGTTCACCCAAAAATTAAAATTCTGTCATTAATTACCCTTAATTACTTCCGTGTGTGCCTCCACGACGCATGCGCGAGAATATGACGTAGCGCCGGGGTTCGGGAATCCATGAAATGCACACTTTAGTCCCATTTTGAGAACTACGCCGAGACCTAAAGCATGTTCAATGTAGAATCCAACAGCTTAGACACGCGCGTCTTCCTCTGCTTGTAAACAAATCGCTTCTGGGTCATATGTCCGAACGCCGGATCTGCGTCATATTCTCATGCATGCGTCGTGGAGGCATACACGGAAGTCGAGAACAAGTTGGATAAAGGTGTTATTTTGATTTTTTTTTGCGCACAAAAACTATTGTCGTCACATCGTAAAATTATTGTAGAGCCACTGTGGTGAGATGGACTTTGTAACGACGTTTTAAGTGCCTTTCATGGATCTTGGAAGTGTGAATGTACTGAATGCCAATGGAGGCCTATCTGAAGCCTTTCTCAGCATCAGCTTTCAACTAAAATATCTTCATTTATGTTCCGAATATGAACGGAGGTCTGACGGGTGTCGAACGACATGAGGGTGAGTAATTAATGACAGAATTTTAATTTTTGGGGGAACCCTTTAAGTTTAGTTTTCATCTCTGTTTTTTGTGTTTATTTAAAATAAGACAAATCCGATTATTATTTTAATCTTATATCTGTTATTTAACAGTTGCTATTGTTCTTTAATGCTGATCTAACAGCAGAAGACACGAGCCGTGATTTAAATCCCAGTTGCGCAGATGGGGTGTGTTGTAACACTGCGTTACAATGAGCCCCTATTAGAAATATGCCATTATATTCTATACTTTTATGAATTCTTTTGAGAAACCATGAGAAAAGAGTGAATAATGACTGAGAGTCAATGTTCAGAAATTATTAATTATTATTAAGTTTTGAACTATGCTGTATAGCTGTATTTAGCAATGCGTTTGTTGTCAAACTCAAAAATTTGTATATTTTTAATGATTAAAAAAATGGCATTATTTTATTTTAAAAAGTTAATAACTGTATTTTGTTGAAAAAAATATTTTAGTTTGTCTTGGATATTTTTTTGATTATATCAGGTAACATTTTAAGCATGTTACATTGTGCCCCACCACGTTACAATGTACCCCACCTATGGGGCATGTTGTCACATTTCACTTCCATTCTTTCAGGGTAAATCAAGAAAAAAAGTATACACTGTATTAATGAAACAAAACCACATAATTGTACTAGACATGTGTGCAATTAATGTGGGAAAAAATAAATACTCTGAACCCCAAGTGGATTTACACAAACTAAGAAAGTCAAAAAGCGTTAGGTTGTGCCCCACTCTCCCCTACTATATTGTAGTTCAATAATATCAATTTAATATTAATGACCATTTAAAAAAAACTAATATGTTTATTACTTATATTACTATAGATTCCATGCTTAGTATTTAGCATGCTAATATATGCTATTGCTGGTTAATAGTTTGCTAGCTAGCTAATACAAACAAAAATATAAGAAACTGAATGAAATAATCCAGTTAGGGAACCATATAAAAATCACTTTGAAAATGATTGGGTTACTTGAAAATTACTTGATTTCATGATGTTGAAATTATGTGAATACATTTGTTTAACTTAATTCATGTGGAACTGATACACGATTAAATCATGTAAATTGTCACAGGGTGTTTTGCTGACGGTTCATGTTCATTGTTCATGTGTTTAATGCTGCCTTCACGTGCTATCGGAAATTTCCTAATTCCCACTTTAGAAGTCGTGATTACGAGCTTGTTGCATTCAAGTGCTTTGTTGACGGAGTGAACAGGAATCATGGTGGACACCAGTTTATTCTTGCCTATTTATTGGGGAAATCTTATTAAAACCAACATCAAATACTTGTCCCATGCACTGACAACCATAAACATTCCAGATAGTCCGCTTCTGACGATTCTGTAGCCTAATTTCAGTCAAATGCAGGCTATTTTCGCTGTGTACCAAACACGCTTCATATGATTATTACATGTAAATAGGCTACTACATTAATGTCATAATGGGGGGGGGGGGGGGGGGGGGGGGGATTAAACTACACCTGCCAGGGGGGGGGGATTAAACTACACCTGCCACAGCAGTCTAGTTCTCCCCGCCACCATGTTTAAGGCTTATGACACGCCCATCTCGGGAATTGGGGTATCAAAATTATTTCCGAACTTCCCAGTGGTAAACACGACATCAGAGGGCGTTCATGTGCAATTTTTACCTAGGAAACTCGTATTTACGATAATTCCGATAGCACGTGAAGGCAGCATTAGTTTATCATGTTCATGGTTATGTTTGAGTGTGTCATGTTCACTGTCTTGTTTCCTGGTCTTGTCATGTGACTCCCATGCCATCATGTGATCTTGTGTTGTGTCATGTCATTGGTTCATTGTTTAATCACTGTTCACAGGTGTCACTTGTCTTGTCATCAGAGCCGGCTCTCCCTATAAGCGAACTAAGCGGCTGCTTAGGGCCCCGCCGCCACTAGGGGGCCCCCTAACTACAGATTGCACTCGCCAGCGTCGCCGCAGTTTATCACGCAAGACGCTCAATTCGCGTCATTCGCACCGCGCGAAAAGCGCCTTCCGCGCCGCGGGACCTCTAGACGCGCGTCAACGCGCCTTTCCATTGACTTAACATTGAAATCAAATCACTCGCGCCAGACACTCTATTTGCGTTTGGTGTGAACAGCATAACGTTAGCTGTCCGTCGATTATGCTGAATCAACATTGCTTGAGACAGACCCACCTCCTTTGAATGTATTTTCTTTTTAACAGTTAACGTTACATGACCTACACTAGTTCTGGGAAAGAAAAAAACGAAAAATCTTTGTCTCAATAGACGCTTATTACAATAAAAAAATAGTTTAAGAACATTCGAGAGAAAAAAGTAATAGGAAGAGAAAGAGCAATCATTTGACAGTCAAAATCAAAATGAAGTTTAAAATAAAGCGGTTAAATACAAGCTTTTTCTTATGGTCTTAATTGAATAGGCAATTAAAGATTACCTATTAATAAATATTAATCTATATACTATTATGAAATATTTTATATAGGCTATTGTTAAGCTAAATCGCCCAGACCATTTAAACCTAAAGAAAACACAGTGTCCTCTCTGAAACATTATTAAATGATGATCGATACAAGACACCTAAAAGCAAAATGGATTTGTGGTAAATTTTAGTAAAGAACACTGTAAAAAAAATCAGGTCCCCAATTGAAAATTTTCTAGTGAGCGATCACATCTAAATTTTTCAGTTGGCCAAATTGAATTAATGTGAATTGATGCATTTTAATTCAATTAAAATGCAAGAACTTAAATTTGGCCAACTGAAAATTTTAGATGTGATCGCTCACTAGAAAATTTTCAATTGGGCACCTGATTTTTTTTTTTACAGTGAATGTATTACTGTATGTAATCATAAAAGGTAAAAAATATCTCACTCCATGCTGTGAAGGTTTAAAATATGAACAGTATGTAAGAGTTAATCAACCAATAATTAAATAATATAATTTAACATTGGATTTCTTTTAATTTACCCTTAACATAATTGTAAAAAACTAAATGTCACTTTCTCAGGAGGAGCCATTCTTAAATATTTTGGTGCTCGTGGAGAAACATTTCAGGAGGCTGACACAAGTAAATATTTCCTACTGCCTTTCTTTTGAATAGTTTTGTGTGCAACTTCAACATAGCTAATTTTCCTCTTGCCAATAAAAAATTTAGTTTTATAATCATAATTCACTATGTTGGCTAATTGTACTTTAATATTAATTTAAAATTAATGTGTTTTATCTACTCTGCATACTGTATTTATTATTAATTATATTATAATCTCAACAGCTGGAGGAGGTGACTCTACTGCTGCTTCAGTAGAGCATAACGAGCCGCATACCACTATGGCTAATGTTGTAAGTTAGCTATATATTGTTAATGCTAAATTATTAATATTTATTTGTTTACAACAAATTGACCTTACATTTGCAAATCTATAATCTTTACTTTTACTGTTTCAGTGAGTGTACTTTAATAAGCAGTAAAATAATTGTAGGCAATCATGTTAAAAGATATACAGATGAAATGTGTAAGTGTTAGATTGTATATAGTTGCTGGTTTGCGGTGCAATACTCCATTATTCACTGCAAGGCAGGGCCCCAAAATTATCCTGCTTAGGGCCCCCAGATTTACAGAGCCGGCCCTGCTTGTCATTAGTCTGTGTGTATTTAGCCCTTATGTTTGCTATATGTCTTCGTCTGTTATTGTATGTGTAACCGCTGATGGTGAGTTGTTATAGCTAAGTCTCTTTATAGTTTGTTTCGCCAAGTCCTTGTTTTATGTTTTGATTTATGTTGGAATAAACTGCACTTGGGTTCTCAACTTGCCTCCAGTGGAGTATCGTTACATAAATCCAACAGACTTTTTTTTAGTGCATTGTTTTCTGTTTTTCAAAAAGATTTTTGGATTTACTGTAAATCATTAAGAATTTGAAAGTGCAAGAAGATTACTAAATGTAAATTTAATAGAGACCCTGCTTTTCCCCCTGATTTTATTATTTATCATATCCTTTTTCCTTTTTTTTCTTTCTTTTTTTTGTTCTTTAGGAAATTTATTATGGTTTTGATTTCCTTTATTGTAATGGTATTTACTGCAATAAAAAACATTGGCGGTACTTCCACTTTCCTCAATTCCTATGGAAGTCTATGGGAATGTCGCAACTCTATTTTTCAACGGTTCTGATGGAGCCCAGTTCAAAAACAGTTATTTTAATATAACATTTATCATTTGTGTTTTTTGTAATGTTTTTGTCTTGTCTGTGATGTAGAAAATGTATATATGCTGGGGAGAACATTTATATTTTAGGATTATCATGTTTAATCAAGCATTGGCTCACCTGTAATGTTCACTGATTTAACTGAATATTTATTAAATGCTTATTTGGACTTGGAAGAATAACTCATAATTTATTGTTTATTGAGTGTCTACGAATCACACATATAATTAACGTTTTTTGCTTTCCTGGTCAAACTATATTTTTAGAGAAAATGAGCTGTTAATAAAATGTATTAAATTTTCTCTTCAATTTGTGTTGTGTGGATGTATTGTGATGGTTTGTTTGGACTCCTTCTACAGACCTGAAAAAAGGTAGAGTTAAACAAGCAGAGTTGGTAATCAATGAGTTAAATTATTACATTACTAATAAAGAATGTTTACCCAGGACAAATGTATATGTGATTATCAGAGAGATGATCTTACACCAGTGTCTCCAGTTTACAGAGAGGATCCTCCAGTCCAGCACAGAGCAGCGTCAAACCAGAATTTCCTAGTTTATTCCCAGTCAGATCCAGTTCTCTCAGGTGTGAGGGGTTTGATCTCAGAGCTGAAGCCAGAGCAGCACAACCTTCATCTGTGACTCCACAATCCCACAACCTGTAGAGAACAATGACACACCCTTCACTCTCTCAGTTCAGATCAGTTTAGCAGTGAATCGGTTATTAAAGAGAAAATACAAACTTAAAGCACAAATCAATGTTTGATTGATCATTGGACTGAGATCTTAAAATGTTGCAGATCTCAAAACATGATCATAAAGTCTTTTTTTTTTAGATCTGTACTAATACAGTAGGTATGGAGTAATGATTTGTTTTAATTATGTAAACAATATTTTAAAAACAGTCCCTGTAGAAAGATGAACGTAATGAACTTCAAGAATAAATCCAGCATGTTCTTCATTTCTCAGTTCAGAATGTGTTGAGATCGAGTCTGTTTAAAGTCAAGAGAATGAAATGTTCATGTTGGAAATAGAATATAAATCATGTCTAAACTGTACTCTTTGCTTAGAGCGGGAAGTTAAGAGACCACAGCTAACGTGAAATTTATGGTGAGAGAAGGAGGAAAGTCACCTCTGAACCAAAGATGATACCTAATAGGTCAGAACTCATCAAGGAGGATGGGCAGACATTTGAGTTTAAAATCTCAGAAGACGAACAAAGAATTAGACGAGATGACGATGAGCTGATTAGATGATCAGACAATCGAGGCCGACAAAGATCTGAGAAAATGGGTTAAAAGTTAATTCAAGCCATCTATACTCTCGTCTCACTCACTTTTCTTTCTTTTACTTAAGTTTCTTTTCGTTGAGACTCGTGTTCTAAGTTGACTTTACAGCCTTCAATCACCTCAAAACTTCAAGCTTCAGCCACGAGAAAGCCTCCACTTCCATCCATCCGCCAACACGCCACGCGATTGGCTTCCCAAGACGTCAATCAAAGACACAAGACTGTCAGCGAATCAAAGAACCTGGGAAATCGCCTCTCTACGAGCTACACCCGCAAGTAATACCTCCTGATTCTACCTGAACTGGTGCATTAAGATCTAATTTAATAACCCCGCCTAAGAAAAGATAGAAGGGTTAAATTAATGATTGATGGTTTGTTCAGGTCATCTGTTATAAATGCATATATTGCAAGAAACTTAGGATTTCATAATTTCACTCTCTTAAAACTCTCTCACTTTCTTTCTTTCTGCAACTCGTGTGAATGTGTGTGTGTTAGATATTAGTTTTATGTGTTAGAATAATCAATAAAGTTTTGATTGTATTTAAAGATGTGTTCTTGTGTTATGTGCTTATGAATTTAATGTCTTAAACTGCTGATCTATGTTACCTGGCTGTTAAATAGTGTTTTCACTATTTTTGGGATATTTATATCCGCTGCAGAGTTGATAGTTACCAACTGTTCATATGAATGCTGGACGTGTCATTTGTTTGGCCGTAAAATAAGTGACTCTTTAAAAATTTCCTATGACGTAATTAATAATTTCCTTAGAGCTAAATAGACCTGTTTTTCACTTTTTTAGCACAAGGGTCTGCAGCGCAGGGGGTCCGCCAATTAATGTATGATCACAAATAATGTTGGTTATACTTTATTTTAAGCTGTCCGTGTTGCAGTGTAATATATATATTTAAGTACTGAGTGATAATAATTAACTATATACTTACTATAGCAGTGGTTCCCAACCACGTTCCTGGAGGACCCCCAACAGTGCACATTTTGGATGTGTCCTTTGTCTGACACACCCACATCAGGTCTTGGAGTAGCTACTAATGAGCTGATGACCTGAATCAGGTGTGTTTGATTGAGGAGACATGCAAAATGTGCACTGTTGGGGGTCCTCCAGGAACGTGGTTGGGAACCACTGTACTATAGGGTTAGGGTTAAGATTAGGGTGGTTTAGGGTTAGTTGCATGTAATTATGCATAATTAATAAAAAAATACTATACATGTAACATGTAACTGTGTAACAAGGACACTGCAAAATATAGTGTTACCATATGTTTTGTTGAAAAAATTAAAACATGGGTAAAAAACAAAGTCAAATTTAAATATAATCACTCTCAAATTAAAATTAAATTAAAGAGTACCCTCAGTTGATACTGTAAAAATACGGGCAAAACAGATTTGGCAACGCTCTAAGAGTTTTTGTGTCTGAACTGAAATCTGGAACTGGAATCATATTAATAAAAACAGGATGACTAAAGGACTGTTGTTAAATGACATGCAATTAATTTTAAAATATATTGTATGATGTCTGATTATGATATGTTAGCCACTTGACAAAATAGTGTTGTCTCTGAGTCATGGTAAAAAACATTACTTGAATCAAGAAAACAAGAAATTCAAACAATATGACTAACCGTGTTACGCTGTATAACAATGATTAGTTTTTATTTGATAAATGTAGGGGGATTTCAGGGTGATTGGGACACTTTTTGCCATTGAGATGACTTGGAAAAAGTGTCCCAATCACCCTGAATTCACCCTATATCCAAACAGTTCTTCACCTGTCTAATAAATTAGCCTACATATTAAAGCATCTGTTGGAGCCATTTGTTGTAAAGTTGTTCTTGGCCACTGAGTGGCGCTGTGACACAGTATAATTGTACACTGTAAAAAAAAAAAAAAATCAGGTCTCCAATTGAAAAATGTTCTAGTGACTGATCACATCTACATTTTTTAGTTGGCCAAATTTAATTTCTGTGAATTAAATTGCATCAATTCACAGAAATTCAATTTGGCCAACTGAAAAATGTAGATGTGATCGGTCACTAGAAAATGTTCAATTGGAGACCTGAAATTTTTTTACAGTGTAGCACAGGTGTATCAAGAAGAAGTGTGCGTGTTGGTAATTGGGAAGAGCAAGGTGGATTGAAGTCATATGCTGTGTCTACAAGATATGTATGTACTTTCTTTGTCCATGTTTGTGAACAAGGAAAAGCCACATTATGAGAACGGCTTGTGATTTTGTGAACGCCTTGGAAACTGTTTTCATTGTTTGTTTGTTTTTTGTTTTGTTTTTGCGGGTGCGGTGAATTGTATAAAAAAAAAAATCGTAATAATCAAACAAAATCATAATAATTATTAATGTTAATAATAATATAGGGAGCCCACAACAACACTGTAAAAAATATTGTTGGTTTAACTTAAAAAAGTAAGTAACCTGGTTGCCTTAAAATTTCGAGTTCATTGAAATTAAAAATTTCAGATAATACAATGAAGGAAATTGGTTTAATAAATAGAAACTCAATATTATTGTATCTGAACCACATAAATTAAAAAATATTTTTGTGATAAATCATGAAAATAGCACAATTTGGCATGTTTCACTGCATTATTACAAATAAAACACAATTATGCAAAATGGTTAAAAAATCTTTTAATAATATTTGAATAAAGGGTGATGTCGATTCTCAAATGTTCATTGTATTAACTACATTTTTTAATTTCAATTAACTCAATTTTAAGGCAACCAGGTAAAAAATTTTTTACAGTGAACAATGACAACAAAACACATTCAGAAATATATTGTCCCCATTTTTTAATTAATAGATAATAACAAATAAAAAATGTTTGTGATATTTTGACCACTCAAATAGGAAATGTCCCCGGTTCTCTTACGAGAGGTTCTCTCGTATTGCGTAAGTTTCCTTAAGCATCGGAAAGTATTCTTTCTTCGAGATTTCTGAAAAACCCAAAATTATCCTTAATTTTGTAACATTGTCAACGCAGTGCGGCAGCCTGGCAGACCATAGCAGGCTTTTCCAGCGTGCTATTGGCTGCTCTGCTGGCAACTGCAGCAGCCTATCGGTGAGCCCGCGTGACGTGGCGACCAATGAGGGCGCTTCGCGCCCACCTGGCTTCATTTGCCTACAGGTGGGGCATGGCCACGTGTATATAAGCGGGGCTCACGGGCTGCGTATTCGGTTTTCTTTTCTTCAGCGAAGCCCTTCGCATCGCTGAATCTGGAACCCGCCGCCGTGATCGTGCAGACGAGCAAGCAGAGGACAGCGTGCCATTCGTGCCTGCTCTGCTATCCGGCAGCCCATATCCTTTTACGCTCAAGTGTTGTCGCCGCTGCGTCACACTTTTCTCAAAAAGAGCCGAGCGTTTGTTACAAAATGTCTCGTTCCACCTACGGCTCGTGTCACGCGCAGCTCAGTTCCGGGGACCGCCATGTGATCTGCGCTCTCTGCCTGGGCCGTGATCATGCCGCCGCCGCACTACTCGCCGGCGGATGCCCGGAGTGCGAGGAATTGACGATGTCGACCCTGCGGGCTCGACTCGATCAGTTCGATGACGACATCCCTCCAGTCCCTGCTAAGCCGCGCAGAAAGAAGCGCCGCTCGCAGCGGACTCCGGAGTTCGCAGAGAGAAGCTCGCCGGAACCCTTCCCGCCGGCTTCACTCTCGCCTTCCCCGCCCCCACCCCAGGCCGCCATTTCTGTTGCCGCCTCCGGGGATGAGGCGGATGCGGCCGCGGAACGCGCCGACAGCTGCTCCATCATGGCTTCTGACAGCGAGGACTGGTCTTCCGAGACCTCTTCAGTCCGGGCCTCCGGACGCTCTCGAGCGGGTGAGGACGCGGAACTGTTGCGCCTTCTCACCCGGGCTGTCGAGCAGCTAGGCCTCGAATGGGCCCCGCCCAAGGTGGCAGCGCCGAATCGACTTGACGGATGCTTCCTAAACAGTCGCCGCCGTGCGCCCACCTCCAGGACTGCACCTTTTCTGCCAGAGCTTCACGAGGAGCTCTCTGCATGTATGGGTGACCAACGGATACACGTTGACCTGCCCGAAGGGGTTATGAACACGATTTCACACTCTAGAGCCCCCTCGACGAGGCGGTTATATAGTTGTAAGTGGTCGGTGTTCACTGAGTGGTGTGTTTCCAAGGGATTGGACCCACAGCAATGTGGGGTCCAGCGGGTGCTCTCCTTCCTCCAGGAGCTTTTGGAACTGGGCAGGTCCCCTTCCACGCTCAAGGTGTATGTGGCGGCTATAGCAGCGTTCGCTCAGACGACGCTAGGTAGCACGCTAGGAAGGAACAAGCTCATCATCCGTTTCCTCAGAGGAGCCAGACGGATGAATCCCCCGCGGCCCCCATCGGTTCCTATATGGGATCTGGCCTTGGTCCTAGAGGCCCTGAAGGCTCATCCCTTTGAACCGCTCGAGACTGTGGAACCAAGGTTCCTTTCGCTAAAAACCGCGTTCCTGATAGCTCTGGCTTCAGTAAAACGCGTGGGGGATCTACACGCGCTCTCAGTGAGCCCGACGTGTATGGAGTTCGGCCCGAATGACTCCAAGGTCATTCTTAGGCCGAGGCATGGTTATGTCCCCAAAGCGATAGGCACTCCCTTCAGGGCGCAGATTGTCTCCCTCTCGGCTCTGCCAGCATCCGATGAGGGGGACGGTGGCAATGTCCTCTGCCCTGTCAGGGCATTGAGGGTTTATGTCACACGCTCCGCCGCCTTCAGGCGTTCTGAGCAGCTATTTGTTTCGTTTGGTGGGCGCACTAAAGGTCTCGCCTCCTCGAAACAGACCCTGTCCAGGTGGATAGTGGACGCGATTGCAACAGCATACGCTTCCAAACACCTGCAGTGCCCGCTAGGTGTCAGAGCACACTCCACTAGAGGCATGGCCTCTTCGTGGGCTTGGGCCAGAGGGATTTCCATCCACGATATCTGTATGGCGGCAGGCTGGGCCTCCCCGTCTACGTTCGTGAGATTTTACAATCTGGAAGTTCCTGCCTTACAGGCGAAAGTGTTATCAGTTTAATAGGGCTGTTGGTTCTGCCCAGTGATTCTGCGCAGACATAGCTCACATACTGGTAGTAAGTTCGGTACTAGGCTTATGTGAATTTGAAGGAGACCGGCGGTGCCGTTCCCTCATTTACGAGACAAGCTGTTATGAGTTTGAAGGATACCGGCGGTGCCGTTACCTCACTCATATAACAAGATATTGTGAATTTGAAGGCGACCGGCGTTGCCGTTCCCTCATTCATGAGACAAGGTGTGGCGAATTTGAAGGAGACCGGCAGGTGCCGTTCCCTCATTCATGGGACAGGGTGTTGTAACCACCCGTTGTAACCACCCGTCAGTTCGAATGAAGTGTCGGTATATGTGGTGGCCCGTTTTCCTTACCGGCCACCCTGCCCGAGCAGTGTTATGGTCCCCGGTTCCCTGGGATACATATGCTGTACGCGAGGCGCGCACGGCGTTGACAATGTGTTCCCGATGCGTAAGGAAACTTACGCAATACGAGAGAACCTCTCGTAAGAGAACGATACTCGGTTACTTAACGTAACCTCGGTTCTCTCTAGAAGAGGGAACGAGTATTGCGTTCCTTGCCGTGTGCCCCGCGGGCTTTTACGCTTCAGAACTACGAAAACCGAATACGCAGCCCGTGAGCCCCGCTTATATACACGTGGCCACGCCCCACGCAAATGAAGCCAGGTGGGCGCGAAGCGCTCTCATTGGTCGCCACGTCACGCGGGCTCACCGATAGGCTGCTGCAGTTGCCAGCAGAGCAGCCAATAGCACACCTGGAATAGCCTGCTATGGTCTGCCAGGCTGCCGCACTGCTTTGACAATGTTACAAAATTAAGGATAATTTTGGGTTTTTCAGAAATCTCGAAGAAAGAATACTTTCCGATGCATAAGGAAACTTACGCAATACTCGTTCCCTCTTCTAGAGAGAACCGAGGTTACGTTAAGTAACCGAGTATCGTTTTCATTTCAGAAATCTGGTCACCTTAACTTTGGTCACCCTTGGTTGTGTTTAAATGTGCTCTATAAATAAACATTCACTCAAGTACTCAGGTCAACAAAATATATAACATTGTTCTAGTGGTTTTTGGATATTTTAATCTAAAAATCTTACATAATGTGCCTTTAATTTAAGACTTGTTTATTATGTAATTATTTGCCCCATTTTAAATAAACTCTCTTTTTATAACTTTTTTTATGTTATAATTTTGAATATGATATACTATCATTTATCAAGTTCTGCGCGTGATCTACTGACGATACACAAATTAAAGAACAGACACAGCTGGATCATTTCCATAATGACCAACGCAATCTACCAAGAGCAGCGCAAATTAGCATCTGGTTTAAAGGGGTCATAAACTGCATTACTTTATTATTTTCTAATGTTTCCTGGGATACACTTATAATGTTAGTATCATTTTTACATCAAAAATTCTCTTAATTTAGAAATAAAAGACATTTTTCCTACCCTGATTTTAGCCCTATGCTCTGAATGGTCTGTTTGAAGGGGCGTGTCTGCTGTGAGACTTCAGTGAAAACACCCACGGCTGTGATTGGCTGACATCTTTCCATATTAATTAGCTGAACATGAAATGTTTAACTCTCTCAAATTTTTGCTATGACAGCATTATATTTAGATTGTGCCGTGGCATGAAAGGTTGCAGTGATGAGCATTGTAACCGATCACAGACACGTTGAGCGCATAAATGCAGTTATTTTGTCATTTCTGCACTTTCACGTATGCTCATCATAACTAACATTGCAAACACAATGTAGATACAAGATTCGTTGATTATTACGGGAGTTTTGGCGAGAGTCCAGAACTCACTGATAAACTCACAGTTTGATTGACAGCTCCAGTGATTGTAAAGGGAGCGTTCTTTGATCACTTTCTATATACACTCCGATCTGAGAAGATCTGGAGTGTTCAAGGAAAATTTGATTTCTTGTGAACTGAACGCAGCATTAGAACTGAGAAACTGTCCTGAACCCCAACACTGCACATTTTGGATGTCTCTCTCACACTGTAAAGCTGGGATTTCTATTTCCCAGCATGCTTTGCCATGACACTCAACACAGTATGCCAAAATGAAGTGTTATATTATGTTTTTTGTGTGCAAAATGAACGTTAAGTGGGAGATTTAGTAGTGCTAAATGTTTTTTTAATGCTAGTTTAGAAGAGTTTCTGTAATATTTTTTTTGTAGGGTTAGCATCATGGTGACGAGTGGAGCATGAACTTAGTTCGATAACAGATAAATGTTATATTTATTACTTAATATTGCTGTCCTCATTCAGCAAGTGCTATGCTAATGCTATCAAAACATTGTACAGCCAATTTGCAAGGTGGCATTTATTGAATTTAAAGCAATTTATACTTCTGCGTCGAGTGCACGCAGAAGGTACGGCGTGCCATACGCATAGACGCGTTGGATACACCGTACCCTGACGCGCACCTCTCCAAAAATGTAACAGCGTCAATTCTACGCGGACTGCAAGCGCTGTGATTGGTCTGCCAGAACCCCTCCCTCAGGTCAATAAATAAATAAAAAATCTGCGATAGGTGTGTGTGTGTGTCCAGAAATGGGATGATAGTTCCTTACGTCTGCTATAAACACAATATTTTGTAGTCCAGCGACTCTTTATGCTAGTAAATAAATACATACATCCACTGAGTATAGTTTATTTATTTTCTCATTAAAACCAAAGATGTTAATCAGTGATTGCATATCAAGAACAGGGACACATTAGGGTACATTTCGTGAATGAAGTCTCCGCAACAGCAATCGATTGCTCGAGCCACCGCTACTGAAAACAGCGCCACGAGCTCTGCATGATTTCACAAACACACTCCAGCGCC